>NW_023276818.1:0-99530 GCF_003668045.3 Cricetulus griseus
GCTTGGGTACCAAACTGATCGCTTTGCAGGCATTGGAACCTGGGTTTGATTTCCCGAGCCTTGGTTAAAAAAACAAAACAAAAGAAAACAAAAGAGTGTGTTGTCAGGTGATTATATTCCCAGAGAGAGATGGATTCCTGTGGGTTGTCAGGCCGGCCTAGTTTTCTCAGCAAACTACAGTTTATTTAGAGACCCTACCTCCAGAACAAAATAATTAAAAGTTGAATGAAATCTGAGTACTACCACTCTAGATTTAACTATCACTGGCTCATGTGCACAGGGATAGGCATGCACTCACACATGGAAAGAAGATAGTGTGAGTACTTATAATCTTCATCAGCTTGCAACTTTTGTCTAAGTATCACATATTATGTCCTAGACAATGTTCCATATGCTTATAAAAAAAATCTACAATCTGCTAATTGTTGGTAGTATTATATGTAATTCTGTTAGGTGTAAAACAATCTATATTGTTAAATAAGCAACAATGTTTTGCTTTATTAATGATCTGCTTTCTGAGTGTTCAAGTTTAATAATGATACCATTGCATAGATGTCTACCTCTGCATGTAGATCTGCTCTTGGGTCTTTCTTATAATTTTAACTACCAATTGTTTCATTTATCCTCAAGATTATTCCATTTTCATGGTGAATTATATTTTAAGTTTGTAGTTTTTACATCTTTAAAATTATCTTTTGTTATTTCTTAATTTTGTTTGTTCCTCCATTCCTTACTTTTAGAAATAGGGTCTTACTCTGTGGCTTAGGCCTCCCAAGAACTCACCCTATTGCTCAGGCTGGCCCCAAAGGAACATATCTCTAAATGTTTTTCTCTCAAGATATTAGTGGATCTGTAATATATGTAATATACAGTCCTCTATAAACCTGCCATAAGATGTAGGTTTCCTCCAAATAAATTACAGGTAATTCATAGTAAAATAAGCATTTTCTTTCCAATTAACTGTTTTCTTATCTCAAAGTTATTTTGAATTTCTACTTTTTAAACCTAATAGTTTGGGTCAATGTTTCTGTCACTGCCTTAATGGTACAGGAATTCCTTTCTGCTCCCTCCAAAAATGTTTGCCCAAGAATACTGTTTTCCATTTGTGTTCGTAAAGAAAACTGTTTTACTTTGCTTTCAGCTTTGACGTGAAGTATGAATTAACATAACTGTTAGTTTCTTCATCTTTTTTTTCCATTCAGTCTATTAAATGTCTTCCCATAGACCTTCTAGTCTATGATGATAATAATAAAAAACTTAATCATAGTCTTCAATTTAGTTTTAAAACAAATTTCTTTTAATGGAGAGTAACGATGTGAAAAATATTGCTCACTTTTAAATGACATTGTTCTTTTGTTGCCATATTCCACAAGAATATTGACACATTAAGACAGCAAGAAGAAGGAGTTAATGAACACATGAATGTAACAAAGGAAAATAATGGAATATTTGATAATGCTTAATAAAGAAAACCACAGCTCCCACCTTGAAAAGACTAAGAAAGCAATGAGACAAATGAAGGAGTTGAAGAGGAGACAAATTTAACTTTCACTATTTGCAGATGATAGGATATTCTACATAAGTGACCCGAAAAACTCTACAAGGGAATTCCTACAGCTGATAATACCTTCAGCAAAGTGACAGGGTATAAGATTAACTCAAAAAATCTGGACCCTACAATATGCAGATGATACATTCGTGGAGAAAGAAATCAGAGAAACAGCACCCTTGGAATTGCCACAAACAAAATAAAAGATCTTGGGGTAATGCTAAAGAAAAAAGTGAAAAACCTGTACTGTAAGAATTTTGAGTCTCTAAAGAAAGAAATTAAAGAAGAAACTAGAAAATGGAAGGTTCTCCAATGTTCTTGGATGGGTAGGATCAACATACTAAAAATGTCAATCTTGCCAACAGCAATTTACAAATTCAATGCAATCCCCATCGAAACCCAACAGAATACTTCACAGACATTGAAAGAAAAATTCTCAACACTATATGGAAAATCAAAAGACCCAGGATAGCCAAAACAACCCTGTACAATAAACGAATTTCTAGAGGTATCACTATCCCTGACTTCAAGCTCTATTACAGAGCTATAGTCCTGAAAACAGCTTGGTATTGGCACAAAAATAGACAAGTAGACCAATGGAATAGAGTTGAAAACCCTGATATTAACCCACACACTTTGAACACCTGAATTTTGACAAAGAAGCTAAATTTATTTGACGGAATAAAGAAAACGTTTTCAACAAATGGAGCTGCATAATTGGATGCTTGAATGTAGAAGATTGCAGATATGTCCATGTCTATCAGAATGCACAAAACTTAAGTCGAAATGGATCAAAGACCTCAACGTAAATCCAGCCTCATTGAACCTATTAGAAGACAAAGTGGGAAATACCCTTGAATTAATTAGTATATGAGACTGCTTTCTGAACATTACACCCATAGAACAGACACTGAAACCAACAACTGATAAATGGAACCTCATGATATTGAGAAGCTTTTGTAAGTCTAAGGACACAGTCAGCAAGACAAAATGGCAGCATACACTCTGGAGAAGATATTCACCAACCCCATATCTGACAGAGGGCTGATCTCCAAAATAAACAAAGAACTCAAGAAGCCAGTCTCCAAAACACCAAAGAATCCAATTAAAAAGTGGGGTACAGAACTAAATAGACAATTCTCAATAGAGGAATCTAAAGTGACTGAAAGGTGCATAAGAAAGTGTTCAACATCCTTAGCATTCAGGGAAATGCAAATCAAAACAAATCTGAGATACTATCGTGCTCCTGCCAGAATGGCTAAAATCAAATCACCACTGACAGTTTATACTGGAGAGGATGTGGAGAAAGGGGAACACTTCTCCACTGACTGTGGGAGTGCCAACTTGTAAATCTACTATAGAAATCAGTATGTCAACTCCACAGGAAAATGGGAATCAATTTTCCACAAGACCCAGCAATTCTACTCTTAGGCACATACCCAAGGGAAGCACATTCCTACAACAAGGACATCTGTTCAATAATGTTCATAGCAGCACTATTTGTAATAGCTATAACCTGGAAGCAACCCAGATGACCTTCAATTGAATGAAGGATAAAGAAAATATGGTACATTTACACAATGGAGTACTACTCAGAAGAAAAAAAACAGGGAATCTTGAAATTTGCAGGAAAATGGATGGAAATAGAAGAGACCATTCTGACTGAGGTAACCCAACCACTAAAAGACAAATGTGGTATGTACTCACTCATATGTGTTTTTAGACATAGAGTAAAGGAATACCAGCCTATAATCCACACTGCCAGAGAAGCTAGTAAACAAGGAGGACCCTCAGAGAGACATACATGTTCCCCTGGAACAGGGGAAAGGGACAAGATCTCTGGAGCAAGGGAGAAGGGGGAGGGAGCCAGGAGAATGACAAGGGGAGAAGAGGAGGGGTGAGCAGGACATGAGAGAGCAGGTAGGTTGAGTCAGGTGAAGAATAGAACAAAACAAGAAAGGATATACCACAATAGAAGGAGACATTTTAGTTTTACATGGAAACCAGGCACTAGGGAAAAGTCTGGAGATCTACAAAAATGACACATACTAAAAATGTAAGCAACAGAGGAGATGCTACCTTTAATGCCCTCCCCTGAGAATAAGATTGATGCCTGTCTTTTATACCATCCTATAGCCTTCATCCAGCAGCTGTTGGAAGTAGAAGCAGACACCCACATCTTATCATTGAACTGAACTGAAATCCAGTTCCTTAGAAGGAAGAGTGATGGGCAAATGTGTCCAGACCAGGCTGGTGAAACCTGCAGAAATAGCTGACCTGAAAAAGCCCTTGTTCCCCAGACTGATAGCTGGGATACCAGCATGGAACTAATCCTGAATCCTGGAACGTGGGTTTCAATGAGGAGACCTCAGAAATCTACAGAACCTCCTGTAGTAGTTCATTACTTATCCCTAGCATAGGTGTGGAGTTTGGGAGCCCAGTCCACATTTTGGGATACTCCCTAAGCCAAGACATATGTGGGTTGGCCTAGGCCCTATGCCAAAATATATGATAGACTCTGATGACCCCCTATGGAATTTCTCACCCTCCTCGGGGAGCAGAAAATATGTGATAGGTAGGGTATTAGTTGGGAGTGTGGTAGTGTAGGAGGAGAGGTAGTGGGAACTGGGATTGACATGTAAAACAATCTTGTTCCTAATTCAAATAAAAAAATAAAGTAGAAAAATCAGTATCCTTCCTGTATACAAATGGCATCAGATTGAGAAAGAAATAAGGAAAATAACGACTTTCACAATAGCCTCAAATACGATAAAATAACTTGAGGTAACTCTAAACAATCAGGTTAAATATTTGTATGGTAAAAACTTTAAAATATTAAAGAAAGAAAACAGAAGGCAGAAAAATCTCCCAATCATACTGATCAATAGCTTAATATATTTAAATTGGATATCCTACGAAAAGTGTTCCAAAGATTAATAGCAATCTCCATCAAATTCCAACACAACTCTGAACAAACCTTTAAAAATAAATCATTAGCTTCCTATGGGAACACACACACATGCACACACACACACACACAAACACACACACACACACACACACACACACACACACACACACACACACACAGGATGGCTAAAATAGTTCCTATAATAAAAGAACTGCTACCGATATTGCTACCCTATACTATAGAGGTATAAAAACCAAAACAGCTAAAACTTGTGCAAAAGCATAAATGTTCATCATTGCAAATAATATACATAAAATCTCACACATATGTACACCTGATTTTTGATAATGAATATTTTATAAATACACACTAGGAAAAAGGCAGCCTCTTCAAGTAATGTTAGTAAAACTGGAGAGCCACATGTAGAAGAATTCTAATAGCTACATAGTTATAACATTGCACAAAACTAAACTCCAAATGGATTAGCGACCTCAATGTAAAATAGATGTACTAAACCTGTTATGAGAGAAAGGAAGCATAGCCTTTAACTCATTGGCATGAAAAGGGCTTTCTAAATAGCATACATACTATGCCAATGTTCATTTAAAACATCATCAAAAAAATTGGACCTCACCAGCCTGGTCTGGACACCTTTGCCCATCACTCATCCTTCTCTACAACTAGTTTCTTGTACGGTTCAGTGATTAGTTGTGGGTGTCTGCTTCTACTTCCATCAGCTGCTGGATGAAGGCTATAGGATGGCATATAAGACAGTCATCAATCTCATTATCAGGGGAGGTCATTTAAGGTAGCCTCTCCTCTGTTGCTTATATTGTTAGATGGTGTCATCTTTGTAGATCTCCAGACTTTTCCCTAGTGCCTGATTTCACTATAAACCCAAAATGTCCCCCTCTAATATGGTATCTCCTTTCTTGTTTTCTTCTATTCTTCCCCCAACTCAACCTTTCTCCTCCCTCATGTCCTCCTCACCTCTCCTCTTCTCCCCTTGTCATTCTCCTAGCTACCTCCCCCCCTCATCACTTGCTCTTAATTTGCTCAGGAGATCTTGTCCCTTTCCCATTCTCCAGGGGAACATGTATGACTCTCTTAGGGTCCTCCTTGTTTACTAGCTTCTCTGTGGACTGTAGACTGCTATTCCTTTACTCTATGTTTAAAATCCACATATGAGTGAGTACATACCACAACGAAGAGATTTTGGTCCCCAGACTGATAGCTCGGATACCAGTATGGGGAATGATCCAGACCCCAGGAACATGGCTTTCACCTATGGGACCTCCTGTAGTAGTTCAGTACTTATACCTAGCATAGGTGTGGACTTTGGGAGCCCAATCCACATACAGAGATACTCCCTGAGCCAAGACACATGGGGGTGGGCCTAGGCCCTATCCCAAAGGATATGATAGACTCTAATGACACCCTATGGAGTGAGCAGATAGGATATGTGATAGGTAGAGTTTTAATTGGTGGGTTGGTAGGGGAGGAGGGTTTGGAGTGGGAACTGGTATTGACATGTAAAATAATCTTTTTCTAATTCAAATAAAAGAATAAAAGGAAACAATTTTACTTCATGAAACAAAAAACATTCTGTGTGGCAAAGGAACCATCATTCAGATACAGTGTCATCCTACACATGGAGAAAAATTTTACCAAGAGGGCTAATATCCAAAATAAATTAAGAACTCAAAAATGCTAGAATTCAAGAAAGCAATTAACCCAGTTAAAAAATAATTACAGGTCTAAACACATAAGTCTCAGAAGTGGACACTCCAGTGGCTGAGAAACACTTAAAATATTCAACACCCTTAGCCTTCAGGGAAATGTAAATCAAAGTAATTTGAGGTTTCATTTAACACATAAGAGACTGGCTCAGATAAATAAAAAAAGTAAAAGCTCATGATGTCAAGGATATAGAGCTAAGGGGAATCATCATCTATTGCTAACGTGGGTGCAAACATCTAAAACAACTGTGTAAATCATTTGGTGGTTCCTCAGAATTCTTGGAATTGTTCTACATTAAGATTCAGCTACAACACTCTTGGGCACATACATCCAAAGACACTACCAAAGACATTGGTAGATAAAGATTTATCCCTAAAAATTGGAGGGGTATGCTCAGGACTTTCCTAGGGAAGCTTAAACCACTACTCTTGGGAGAAGGTTTAAATTATTCTTAAGAAATTTCCTATCAATACAATCACCCCAAGTTGTACAAATATTAATTCCCACCAATCATGCAATATATGGAGATCAAACACAAAAGTGGCATGGTGATAATAATCTGGCTCAGCTTTTCTAGATCTTTTCAGGCAACTGTGGTGGCATTATGAGTTTTGCATTCCCATCAGATATGGCTGTGCCAGCTACTTCTGTGCTTTTCATGTAAAAAAAGATATCAGTGTAGATTTTTTTGTACCTCAGAATTGTTCCTGGAAACTTATTAATACTGTATATTTATTGTATTTTTCCAACCTCTGGTGTGAGATGTGAAATCCTTATGACTCAGTCTCCATCTTTGCTGTCTATGCATCTGAGAGACAGCATCACCATCATTTGCTAAGCCAGTCAGTACATCAATATTTGGTTAGCATGGTGTCAGCAGAAACCAGGGAATGTTTCTAAACATTTTTTTTAAAATTTAGTTATTTATTTTTAATTGTGATGGCAGTTTCCCCTTCCTCCTCTCCTCCCAGTCTCTCTTCCCACCACTCCTCTGCCTCCCCCCCCACCAATCCACTCCTTCTCCATTTCTCTTCAGAAAAAGCATGATCCCTCATGGATATTAACTAAACATGTTATATCAGGTTGTAAGACTAGGCAACTGCCCTTCAATTAAGGCTAGGCAAAGTCCAGTATGAGGAAGTTTCCCAAATCCAGCAAGAGTTAGATGTAGCTTCTGCTCCTAATGTTAGGAATCCCAGAAGAAAACCAAGTTTTGCAACTGTCCCATATAAGGAAAGGTGCTATTTCAGTCCCATGAAGGCTTTCTGGTTATAAGTTCAGACGCTGTGAGGTCTTATGAACCCCAGTTATTTGATTCTGTGTGTTTTTGTGTTGTGCCTTTGACCTAGAAGTAAACACCTATTTCTTAGAATCTTCATTTAATGAAGACAGAGGCATATTGAAATGTTTTGCTTGATGTTTCTCCCATTCACATGTGTTTGGCAAGATATATTTTCCATGCATTAATCCAGTTGTTTAGACTTTTGAAATATGACCAAGAAACTACAGAGTAGCAAAAACTGAAGCCCTTTGTTATAATTTAGAACTTTTTAGCTTGCTCATATTTGTGTCTTGCTTGTTGCAAATAATTATATCAATAGTGCTGCACACTCCAGGTTATTCAATATTATGCCACTTCAAATTTACCAAGGAACATCTGCAAATTATAGTAGTATTCATTTTGCAGCATGTTACACTGAAACAGACATATAGTGTGTTAACTGACTGAGTTTTTGAGCAATGCTATTGTTTTTCTAATTGTTCCTTACAAGTGGGGATTCTCATATCCTAAAACCCTGTGAGTTAGCATTCAGGTCTGTTATCCCAATCAAGATGTCTATATAATAGTTCTCACAAAGTTTGCACAGGCTACCACTAGAAGATAGTATTTGTCATTGTGTCCTGTCAAGTATGTATGCACATTTCTTCTTCATGTTGTGGACAACTGAGTTCTCTTGAAAACAATTTTGCCTTGATTACCCTAAAGAAAATTTGGGAGATACTTCCCATTTCACTCATACTCTTGGCCCACATTTCATGTCTAGGAGGAAGCAGCTGGGCTCTAAGGGAAATAAAGGGTTTTTGTTCCAGTCTGTAGCACTGTGAGTGTGGTTTACTACTCCCCTGATTACAGTAGTAAGTGGCAGTATCTTCATGCTCAATGCTGCTGATTGTGAAGGAGTAAGAGGTTCCAGACCCACTGCCACTAAAGCGAGTAGGTACTCCAGAGGCCAGGTAGGATGTTCTATAAACCATGAGTTTAGGGGGGGCTCCTGGCTTTTGTTGGTACCAGTGCAAGTAATTGGAGCTTATACTTGAGCTGGCACTGCAGGTGATGGTGACCTTTTCCCCTTGAGATATGGCCAAGGACTCTGGAGACTGTGTGAGGATAATGTCTCCATTTGACACTGTGATCATGTGAAAAAAATGAAAAGGGAGATAAGAAAGTATAAAGAGATGCAAAAATAACTTCATATCATACAATATTCAGAAGAATAAAAATGCAATGTGGTAGATCTTAGACTCATGTTTCCTGAGATTCTCCCATCTATTACCTGTGACACAGAGTAGTAGGAAGCTGAACATCTGCAGCTGAAAATACATTGTGTTTTCTAATCTGGATCTCACGTTATTAACTCATTGCTCTCATGAGGACATCTATTTAAAACTGCTTTGTGTCAATTGTGGTTTTGCAGGATGAAATATGCAAATAGCAAGACAGTTCATGGCTATTAAACACATGTGGTTGTTTAGTTATGGCATATCTGGTCAATCCAGGATAATGTCTACATATTTGTAGACATACAGTCATAAGGATGGAAATTTCTGTGATTTTCTTTTTCTCTCTTGTGGTGAATAGTTCTGGCCCAGAGTATTGTCCAAGTATTCCTGTTTCTTCAGGATAACTTGCAGTCTCTTCTTTGATTATTTATATTTAGTGGTTAATTGCCCATGTATTTGTGTGAATTTTGGCTTAATTTGTTTTGCTAAACTACGGCAAGTTATGCTGTCTACTATTTAATTGATAACCTTATTCATCTTTCTTCATAATGAAAGAATTCCCATTATTCTTCTGAAGATAGATGGTACATTTTCCCAATAAAGACACTAAATCATGTGTGGTACTATAGAAAACAAACAAGTCAACATGCATTTATGGTGACTGAGGAAATCAGAAGAGGGGTTCAGGTTCCCTGGAACTGGAGATACAAATATTTGTGAAAGTTAATTCAGTGCCCTCCAATCATCTCTGGAACTAGGACTACAACAAACTGCTAGTGGAAAAATAACTAGGGAAGACTGTTGCTAGAAACAGAGATCTGGGAGAATCTTGGTCCAATCTTCTGATGACAATGTACTTGCTTATTAAGCAGGTTCAATAGTCCAATTGTGGATGTGGTTGGAGACAAATTAACTCACAAGGAAGTATACAGAGACTTGGAGATCTACCTAGAAACATGCATACAAAGCCAGGAGACTTTTTGTTTTCTAGTTTTACAATGATTGCAGCTCTTAGGCTTGTGGTATTAGTTGGATAGATATATTTTAGTAGTTCCTTCTTCTGGGAAGGTGAACAAAATAAAGAGAGGTCAAGGTATTGTCTGTTTTGAGATCTAGAGGAAAGGCTACATTCATAGTGATCAGTACTAAATACTAGTGTGCTCAGAAAAAAAATAATACTGCAATTGAAAAGTCCAAATAATGGCTGTTCTTTCATCCCAATGATCAGAGCTGTAAGGAGGAATAATTTCCACACAGTCAGACACATACACACACACACACACACACACACACACACACACACACACACACTCATTCCACACTAATACATGCTATCTTGAAGTAAAGGAACATCAATGAGAAAACGGTATATACATCTGCAAAAGTGTTTAACTTGCATGTATTCTGATAAGAATATTAAGTCAAAATTCGTAGACAAAACATATACCTTAAAGTGAAGTTACATACACCTAAAATAATATGGAAGATTCTTTTCATAACAATGGTACCAAGTCATTTAATATAAAGCCAAAATATATTAAAAATTGCAATATCCGTTGTAGTTTTAAATGGGTGACAATGTGTATGTTTGCATTTCCTCTTTGATCACATGGGTGTGTGAATTGTCAATTGCTGTTGGTGCTTAGCATCAACTGAGAGTACAGATACCACAAAGGATAGTGTTGTATAAGATAAGTACTTGCAATTTGGAATCAAGTTTCTATTGAAAATGCAATAGGTTTGACCCTTTATAAAGGTTGAAGCACTTTATATAGAAATACCATAAGTTGAGAGCTACTATGTCCCACAAAGGACAGTAAGACACAAGCTTCTGTGTGATAAATGTTGAATTTTGCTGAAAATAACTTGAATTTTAGTAGCTTGCACAGCATCGTCACTCAAAATATTCAATGATGGATGAATAGATGAGTGAATAGTCTCTCCAAATATGTATGACTCTTTGGATCTTCTGTTTAGATATGATGACAGCCTGTCTTTCAAGGGCTAAGTAGACAGGAGAAGGGGAAGACAATCATCCTGTAAGCTTTCCTGGCTTTTTTCCTCTGCATTTTGGGTATTGCATTGCCACCAGCAAAAGAATGGAAACAGAAGGTACTACTGAATGACAATATCATTTCAACTCCAACCAAATTTGGTTTGCAAATCCTCCTTGAGGTTCCCTCCTGAAGGAGTTGATACTGTTGATATTGAGAGGAGATGGATTTCCAAGGGAGTACCATTAGAGAAAAACACAACTGATCAAAATGACCAAAATAGATCAGGAGGTTATATGGTGTCAAATCCCTATTGGTATACCTACAGCACAATTCCTTGGTATATGGTTCAGATATAAATGCAGACTATTAGATGGAAAGATTGTAAATGTGAAAGAAACAGGAAGTTTGTTATGAGATTGTGTCTCTTACAAATGTCTGAGAAATGAGGTCCTGTCAACATGACTGCCTAAACAAGATCTCAACAAGCACAATGTCAGTGAATCTGAATATATGGGAGTGGGAAAACTCAGAGGGACTTAACCTTAAATAAGAACTATGAGAGAATTAGGACTTCTGAGAGTGAGACAAATTGCCTTATCCAGATAAGAGAACGAAATTGTTTATGCAATATTATGTGGGCATATTATTAGCTCTGTGATTTCAGCTTCTGCTTTTCACAAAGTAGACTAGGAATGGGGAAAATTATTCCCTGAATTTTTTCTCATGGAAGGTTCCAGAGAAGTGCAACAGCTTCCTATACTGCTATGTATGTTCCTGACACAATCTGTATTCTAGTAAAATTATCTGAACATGGAAAACTTCAATAAACTACAAGCTATTGCTACTGCTTTGGGATTTCCAACAAAACTTTATGGCAAGACAAAATTTTGATAATCCACCTTAATAAATAAAGTTGGTGTCTACAAAGTAGCTTCTAATGACACATTGCTGCTGTACTTTTAAAACACCCTTTATAAAGTGTGATAGAATTTCGTAAACCCTGAAGATTCCTTGATAAAGGTAAGGACAATATAAACAATACACATAGTATATATACCACACACACGCACACACACACACACACACACACACACACACACACACACACACACACACAAACTGTGTGTATGTGTTCAGGCATTTGGATTTGCCTGAACCTTGTCAACTTTGTTCACTAAAGCTCATTTTTGTGTTGTACAGAAGTTAATGAAGAGAAACATGGCTAGTCAGTATGATAACAAGAACAAGAAACTGAGTGGCTAGGGCAAAATCAGACATCTAAATATACCCCCAACTGCAAGGCTCAAGAACTTTCAGGGAAGAGGTTCATAACAAACGTAAAAGCCAGAAAATGAGGGAATGTTTTGAGAAATGCTCTTTGATATGGCATGGGTATTGCAATTATGAACTCATGATAGCTGCATTTATCTACACAACAACTATACAGAATCATGACGAACAAAACACTGGAATATATGGGGAAGAAAATCTCCAGAACTCACCTCATACTGAGCAGGTGTTGTTCTTAGTAGTTTCTGTAGAGGCAGAACCACTCTTTGTAGAAGGTATGGCCACTGGTAGATTTCACATGCTCCAATAGATAGGCCTATATTCATGCACATATACACAGCACTAACTAGACTTACTAGATTATAAAGAGATTAGGGTAAGGAAAGTTGTGAAGAGAGTTGTGTTACAGGGACAAAGAAAGAATGAAGTCAGATATAGGAGTAGATATTATATTATTTTGTGTACATTTTGGAAACTCAAATTTGAAGAAAAATGAACCTTCACTTTAGGGTCCAGGTTGACCCTAAGTTAGAAGTTTCTCCCACTCTGCCTCTTCATTGGTGTTGTTTCAGGAATAGACTAAAAAATCAACTATAATATTTAATAAATCTTTTTTACTCTTTAATATAATTCTTTGTTTCTTTTCTGGTTTGTCCATATTTTATCTGAAGCACAAACCTATTTTTCTTTCTCATTTCCCCTTTCAGTATACTTTCCACTCTGCTCATTCTGTGTTTTATCTCTATTATTATAAAATTATCATCATTTTCCTATTTCTACCTTTGTCAATTACTACTAGTAACTAATATAATATTGTTCTTAATAATTTCCTCTATGTTTTGAGTGTGATCATGAGTGTTTATGCTTTCTATCTCAACACTTGTGGGATCTCAGACCACTTATCTTAAATTGGTGAAATTTCCATGTCACAGCCAATCTATGGTGACAGATGGTCCTACAAATAGGTAGTCTTCAGAAAAGCCAGGCAGAATGACCCTGGACACTCCTGCGAAATTACTATTTTCAGATTGTAGAGGATGACCGTTCACAGTTGCTTCCTTTTTTCTAAGCATTTGATAGCTGTGCAGTAACAGAGCTGATGCAGCTGCAGGATTGCTTATGATCCCTCAGAGAGAAGATGTTGTTAATTATGTTGAAACTTGAGACTATAAGAAATATTTGAGAGAAAACAGTCACATTCGTAAACCTGATAAAACCCCTGGGGATAGAAACTGGAAAGGGGTGATTGTCTTGTTCATTAGGTATGTTTTACACAAATTCACAAATTCTTTCACAGAGAATTATATATTTTTCTTTTCAGTTCATGTTAGGGACAAAAGGCAAGGAAGCAAATGGATAGTGATGTTCCAGGTGCATTGTTAAGATAACATAGGTGGATTATCAGAATGAACAGGCATGAGGACACAAACAAAATTAGACCAGAATGAAGGGCGGCTGAGTTCATTTTTGCACCCGTGACACCAAAAGTCTAAAACCCCACATGAATTTCTTCAAAAGGCCTCCAAGTATAGGTTCAATATTCTGACACTCATGTTGATTTTACTATGTACAAATGTTAGTGCACTCATAGAATATGTGTTACCTCACTAATTGCAATTCCTATGAAAAAAAAGAAAGTACTAGAGATATTACAAGAAATACTCTACTACTACAGCAAATTAGTCAAAAAATAAGTTGAATAGCTCAAGTAAGTTTTGCTATGATCCGAGGCTCCAAATGAACCCAAGCAGACACAAGAAGTTTCCATAAGGCAAAATTTAATGCACGGTAGGTCAAAATGAGGGGGAAAGGTGAAGGGGCAAATCAATCATGGCTGCAGAAAAGACTTGGGAGCTGAGCTGAGACCACAAATGCAAGTTGAATTAAGTATTTAAACATGAAAAACACAAACATTTGTTGCCAAGTTACAGTTACAATTTTCACCAATCAGAATTTAGAGATTAGGGGCTTCCCTGAGTGTTCCATCATTGCCAAGTAAAACACAATCTAAGTTTTCAATACCACTTATCAGTTTCATTTGTTCTTTCAGAACAGCCATGATGTTTCCAGAGAGATCAAGATGCAAAATGATTATTTCTACAGATTAAATGGAAGCTGAGTCAGCTATTGTAAGGTCTCAAGCTCTTCTAGGGCCTGGAAGCCTGAAATTTGTTTCACTGTGCAGGTAAAATGGAGTTGGAAGGCAAACTAGCAGTATTTAGGACAAGATGCTTTTGGCCTGTTCCAAATAGAGGTATGAAATAGCTAGAGCAGTTGAGCAAGTTAGAAGCTGCATATACCTTAAACCTGACAAAATCAATACATGCATCAACAAACCCTCCATATGTTACTACAAACGTTCATAACAGGTACCAAGGTCCATGACAGATTTTTTACATATCCACTAATCACATAAAGCCATTTAAAGCAACTCTAACAATTACAGATTAAACTGATTCTATTGTTGCTGAGTAGGAGTAGGAATTCCAGTTATGTCAAATCAAGGTGCCTCATCTGTCAAGATCCTATTCTTTTATTAATTCCAGTGAGCCCTTGCCTTGACTGCTCTTCTGGAACTAAAAAGAAAGAAATCGATTTGGGACAAAGAACAGCTTCCTTGACCTCTCTGACCAAAACTTTCTAGTAATTTCCCAAAATGAGTTTATGTGGAAAAAGTACAGTAGCAGACATCAATGGTAGCAGCTGGGACAGCCCACACTCACCCTGTTTCCAAGTGAAGTTTCTGGTTTATTTATGCCACTGTAGGAATATAATTGCTGCACTACTGAGAGTACTAGGTGGCCATATCCTAAGGCTGGAGGCTAGTGAAGGTAAATGGTCTATCTTTTATTTGTTGCCACAAAACTAGGAAGGTATCACAGTCCGGTGACTGGATTCAGCATACATAGGAATTATCATAACTTTCCCTGGTTTCTGCTCATACCAGGCTAAACAACCACCTCTGATATGACTAGCCCAGCAAGTGTTGGTGACTCTTGTCTCCCAGATATGCAAACAGCAAGTATGTAGATTTGGTCAACAGAATGTTATATTCTCCAAAGAGATAGAAAAACACATAATAGACATAGCCTAAATATTCATTTTTCAAGATTGCTTTCCTAAGACATCATACAGCAGTGATTATGATGGTTTTTAAAATTCCTCAGGAATGCATTTCCTTTTCTGAAAACCAGACTATCAGGAACTGACAGGAATCCTTTGTCCATACTGAATCTTGGCTTGGAATCACCCCTATTCAGTTTATGAACAGGTTATTATCTCAGTGAAGTAGGATGTGGCCTAGACACATATAAATCATTGTTCAATGGGATATTTGAACAATATTTTCAGATTTGATTGATTTTATTGTAGCATTAAATCAAACTGTTTATAATATAAAAAAAAACCTGTTGTCTGATGTAAGGGTATTGCTTCAAGATCACATAAGAAGAGCTGCCAGCCACTAGTTCTTACCTCTATTAAATCCCCAGACCAAAGGCACAGTCCTGTCTCTATGAATCCTCAGACTGAATGAAATACCCTTCTGTCTACCCATACCTTATATTCCTCTCTCTGTTCAGCTATATCACTTCCCATCTCCACCTCCCTAGTCCTGGTATTAAAGGTGTGAGCCACCTTCACTTGGCTCTGTTTCACATTTAGGCTGATTCAATTTCATCTACTCTGGGGTGGCCTTGAACTCACAAAGATCTCTCTCCCTCTGTCTCCTGATTGCTGGGATTAAAGGTGTGCACCACCACGGCATGGCCTATATGGCTATCTAGCATTGATAGCTATGCCCTATAATCTTCAAGAAAGCCTTATTTGTTAAAGCACAAACAAAATATCACCACAGCTCATATCAGAGCCTAAGTACATGTCAAGGATTCCCTAGACCTTGAAACCTGTACCCAAGGAGATTGTTTTCCCTGAAATATAAAATCACTTTGTCATATTTTGACAACATAATTTGCCAAAAAAATCACATTTTCACTAAATATTAATTGCGAACATAGTAAGAGAACTCACGTGTTCTAGTTCCAACATGCAACTACATTTCTGAGCTCTTGGACAAAGAGGAAAAGATGAAAGTTTGAATGGACATCCCCTTATATTAAGGAAATGGTGAAATTTGACTGATTCTTCCTTTCTGCACATAAAGATTGACAAATTTGAGAAAACTAAAGTAATTCTCACTAGAAATAAGTATAAAACACAAGAAAATGTACTTCTCTATTATCAGCTTTGAATTTTCATTTGATGGCTCATCACCCACCTTGTCACTAATATGTGTGTTATGTGGCTTAATCTTACAGAAAAATGATGGATAGAAAGAGCAGTGTCCTCAATCAGAAGATGGATCACAAGAAGCTAGGTATCAATGATATTACACTTAATTTTACTTTTCGAATTACAACATGTTCTGTAAATTAGCTTATTCCTCTTCCTTCTATACTGTCCATGAAGAGATCTGAGGAGACTAAACGGAACTGGATGCTAATTTCTTTCCCCAGGGTAGGATTCAATGGGAGCAGCAGAAATACTACTTACGTATTTCTGTACTTATCATCTGTATTTTAAAATGAGTGAATCTCGATGCCTAAGTGGTTGCACTCCATTTCTCCAAAATGCCTGTGAATGTTCATCAGATACTAGTGGCAAAAATTATAAGCATCTTTTTCAATTGAAAATGGTAATTAAGGAAAAATTAAGGATAAAATATGAGCCATACCAACTCTTGCCCTAGCAAAATTTGGGCATGTCCCTCTCTCTACTATAGGGAGTAATCCTGTTTAGAGGTACTGCTGACCATGCCTGATTGAGGCTGGCCACAGGTACCATCGACCATGCACGAGGTCCGCTTTTCTCTCTCGGGCCTGGCTGAGCGGGCATCTGTGGGTCTCTCCAGCTCTGGTGTAAACCTGGCTACTGGCTGTTGTGTAAGTACTGTCCCTTTAATAAACTATCCGTTGTCAATCTAGTTCTGACTCCATTACATTTGGCTTTTACTTTCTCCTGGAGGAATGGGTTTGCCCACCTCTGATGCCAGTTAAAGCCGAACACTACTTAAACCCTTGCTACGTAGCTCTGACCAAGCCCAAGTGTGAATGGTCAGTGTACCTGTGGCAGCCCCAAGCAGGCTTGGTCAGCAGTACCTCTAAACAGAATTACTCCCTACACTCTACCATCAATAGAAATGTAAGCGGTTTGAGATGGAGCTTGAGAAATTGATTAAGATGGAAAGCAGAAAAGAAACTAAGCCCAGAATGTGTCACTTATTGAAAAAATGCTTTCGTAAGCAAAAGATCAAAGGACTGTCTTGGAATTTTCTATAGAACCTACATGCCCAGGAAGAGAATCAAATATGTATTTTAAATTCAGACAGTGACATAAATATATGAATTGTGCACTCTTTCATACAGTCCCATATATATGTCAAACTTTAAATAATGGCAATTTATTTCCAGTTAGAGTGCAATTAATTTCAACATGGCCACTTGATAAAAATATACTTTTTGCTTAGTGGTTAATTAGTTGATTTCTGATGATATTTTGCACATCACATTCCATTATTTGTCCTCCTGAATGAATCCACACCTACTTTTGCTACCATACTAAGCTTCAGCATTTTTCAGGTCCAGGATGGCTACTCACAGCTGTTTATATGATGTTTCCTATGAAATGGGCTGAGAGTATCCTAAAGTTGAGGAACCTTGTTAAGATGATGCAATAACTCAATTCCTCTGTTGAGTATTTTGGTCTTAGTTTACAGCTCTAAATGACTACTATTTTTATATAAAGAAAGGGGATTTTTAATTTTTTAATTTATTCTCCCATATATTACATTTGGACCATAATTTCATTTACCTCCTCTCCTCCCAACCCCTCTTCCCATTCCCCTCTATCCACACTCTATTTCTCTTCAGAAAACAGCAGGCTTCCCATGCCTCTTTTTGGCAACCTTTTCTTTATGTTGGGTTACCATGTGTAGCCTTAATATGAGGGGAGGTGCCTAGTTTTAATGCAACCAGATAGGCCTTATTAGGAAAAGAAAGATTTTAATACAAAAATGTAAACAGACTCAAAAGTAGTCTTATGTACAATAAATTAGAAAACCTGAATTTAATGTTTTAAAATATGATTAATATGTTAAGAAGCTAGAACACACTTCTAATTGAATGTCTCTGTGTGGATGTCATGTTTGTTATGATAAAGTGGGGTGGAGCCTTGGCGGATTCCAAGGCAGGCAAGGGTTACTGAGGCAGGGGACAAAAATGCCAGGCCGACAGAGCTTAAGTGAGAAGTTTCATTTGAAAGGTAAAGGGGGCAAAGGAAAAAGATGTAAAGAGACACAGAGACAGAGGACAGAAAGAAGACTCTGACAGAAAAAGTCCTGTCTGCCTTGGGGGAACATCAGGAAAGAGATTTAGGACAAGAGAGCAGAAAAGAGATAGCACTAAGAAAGAGAGCATAAGTGCGCAGGAGTCTGACATTTAAAGAGGTCCTCTGCATCTGAGTTCAGAATGCTCAGTCATGGAAACCTGAGATGACAAGGGTGCTGCCTGAGTACATTCAACCAGGTGACAGAGGCAGGACCACAGAACGCCTGAATCCTTACAATGTTGACTTGTGTCTAGTCCCTGAATGGATCTGAAGGACAATGGGTCACTATCAGTTCAGCCAGGGTCTTTCATGGAGCACCAACCAGACTAACTCCCTGGCTTGGTACCAGCAGAAATGGAGATAATCTTCTTAACTGATCATTTCCTTGGAATACTTCCTGCCATCTGGGGAGGTCTCTGTGTGTCATGTGGCAGAGAATATGGGACAGACTTCATTCTGCATAACTGTGGAAGAGTAGGCAGATACTAATGAAGTTCTGAGTAGCTTAACCTTTGCTAAAATTTTCTCAAAAATTGACATCCTTTTGACCCTTAGGTTTTGACCTATAATAGATTCTTATCTATGATTTATACACCTTTCTTTATCATTGAAACTATTTATTTTAAGATTAAATTTATAGGACTGGAAAATGAAGGTATTAAGGGTGCATGCAAATAGGACTAGTATATAGTTTGACTAGTTGATCACCTCTTTCTGTGTCTGCTGATATATAACGTCACATTTCATTGTTCATATAATTGTCTTCTCCCTGTCACTTCATTGCTCCAGATGTCCTACATGTTCAGTGCTTAGATCCTAAGTGTTAACACTTCCCTATTAGTCTCAAGATTATTTCTAACTCATTTATTGTTCAAATTTCCTCTGCTACCTAGCATCTTCCCTTTGTAGTTTATTCATTTCACTTCTGATCTTTTCATTATAGATTGATTTGCTCAGGATGTGTCTGGTTGTACAAACCTGGAAAAATATATATGGCTGAGTAGAGATGTTAGATGTGGTGCAGGATGAAGCTTTGTGTGGTAGAAGGTTGGGTGGGACTTGGTGAATGATAGATGGTTTGTCATAGGCGGGGCTATACAGACTAGCCCTGGGCACTAAATGTGAAACAGTGCCTAGAACTGATGGGTTTGGAAGAATATAATAAGGAGACTATGGGTTATTCACAGAGATATACCCTAGCGATGGGTGTAGGAGATATGGCAGGGTTGAAATCTTTATGATAATTTGTATTTATAAATCTGCCTTTTACAAAGGTGCAGCAGTTGCTTTCTGAACTAATTTTGAGCAATTATATATTTTTATATGCTTGTTTTTATCAAAAATTGATCATTCCATGGATTTCCCATACTTTTGAGAATCACAGTATTCTCTGGCAGCTGCAGAGATATGAGTGAGCACATGTGATGACTGATGAATAACCAGTATTGCATTTTATAGGCACATGGAAACATTAGCATGCTCAAAACTGAACAATGGGAACAGATATCAAGTCACATGATTGGCAAGCCCATACCATCATCAGCATCTGAAATTTAAAGTCTATTCAAGTAGCACAAAGTTTTTGAGATCTGGTAATAAAGTACCTGACTGACTTACACCACTTTGCTAAGTAAATAGTGGCTTTTTAAATAGAATACAGTGATGTCCCTGATTTTGTACAGTGCTGTATTTTGCTATGTGAAATAAACTCATAATGCAAACAAAATATCTCAGATGTACCAAATGATAAACTTAATTGTATATTTTAAAAGGGATTTATTTATTTATTTATTTATTTATTTATTTATTTATTTATTATGTATACAGTGTTCTGCCTGCATGTATGCTTGCAGGCCAGAAGTGAAAATGAGATTTCATACAGATATTTGTGAGTCACCATGTGGTTGCTGGGAATTAAACTCATGACCTTTGGAAAAGCAGCCAGTGGTATTAACCTCTGAGACATCTCTCCAGTCCGTAAGTTTAGTTATTTCAAAGGAGGAATAGCTGTTCTATTGCTAGTGAAACAGAGGAAGATAATAGAGAATTAGTATAAAATGAGTCTCCTTAATGCTTCTTCTAAAATCTTCATGTCTTCTTTAAAGCCTGTTTCTTCTGAGAAAAGTTCTCAGCACACAGGTATATCCAGAAGCAGCTGGCAGAGCCCAGTTTTACACTTCTGATTCCCTGAGTACTATATGGTAAAATTTATAATCCTCTGGGAGGAATAACCTGATGATTCTGGCAGTAATATTTTGCAATATCTCCAGGCTCCAGGTTGCCAATAGCGAGAGAAAATGCTTTCCAATATTCATCACCACTGAACCATAAAAGTACTTTTTCTTCCAAATTGGATGCCAAATAGAACAAAAACTTAGGATATTTTCTTGGTTTGTGTCAATACCAACCTATCACTGTCAACATCTTCACTAGCCCTGCAAATGAGGATGATTGTGTCTCCTGGAAAATCAGGTATGGATGAAGTAATGGTCAGATGGACTGGAGGACACAAAATTCTTGTGCTCACAGATAAGCAGTAGGGAAACTGGCAATATTAAGTAGACATGCTTGTCTCTTCAACATAAGGAATGTGTATACATGTTTTCCATTCAGAAGGCTGGGATTGGATGTTGTTTAATTGCCTGTTGATCTTTTACTGCTCTGTATGCCTGGGCCACACTCCAGTCACCTAGATTATTTGGTTTATCACAAATTATTCCTCAATGGACCATTATCTCCGTCAAAGCTTCTCCATAAATAAAACTCATTTGTAGGAGAAATGTCACATGTACTGTATATCCTGATGAATGTAACACAATTTTGGTCATAGACCATACCAGATTCTGGGTCATTGCACTATTAGCATCCATGTATTTTACAAAAGACATTCGATGTAGTCATTCTTGCCTTAAGCTTTACTATGCTCATGGGGTTGAGATAATTATTACCAGGAAATATTTTCCCTCAAATTGCACTGTACTTAAATACTTCAGAATAAACTGCCTGGTGTTAGACTCCAAAGTTTGAAACAGACAAACTAAGTAAGTTGTGATGAACTGGGTTTCCATTTTGCCTGTCTTTTAGGAGAGATGTCTTTATATGGTATTATAACTGAAAGGTAAAATGAAAGAGAATATATAACCTCCTCTTATAGGTGTCTAAGATGAGATTGATATATTCAGTCATGGTTTTTCATAAGCAAGACACTTATAAAACATAACAATGTTTGTCTCCCCAGGTGACCTCTGATTGGTGCCAAGTGACTGCCAGGGACAACTATTGCTGGTGGGACAGGCAGAATTATTAAAGTGAGGCAGATGTGTAGCTGTGTCCTGGCCTGACAATCTGCTACCGATTTGCATGTGCTAGACCCCAGCCCTCCCTCCATAAGGACTTTATCATAGTTTGATAACTACCTAAGAGGAGTCATTGGCAGTCAGGAGTAAGCATGAATATTACACCTAATTCAGTTTCAAAGGTTCCTGCTGCTCTGACTCTCTGTCAAACAAGGCAACAGTGCAAAGTTTCTTATCCATTACTGTTAGGTCTTTCCAATTGCTCAGGTAATTTTTCATGTAACATGTTTAATTATGTAGGTATATTATTTGTATCTTTAATGTAGTTCTCAGATGTTACATACAGATAACCTAGATTCCAGACCTCCTGTCTGAACCTCCAGGAGACATTGTCACCATCAATTGCTGGTCAGCAAGTCATCAGCAAAACCCAGAGAAGTTTCTTAATCTCCTCAATTATGGTGTTTCGAACTTGGAAGATAGGATCTTGTTGAGATTCAGTGTCAGTAGACAGATTTTATCCCCACTAGCAGCAGCCTGGAGTCTGAGATGTTGTACTTCTTATTATTGACACTAATGCAGTATTCCTCCCAAAGCGGTGAAAGTCACAACATAAACCACTGAGAGATGTAGGAGTGTATGGCTGGATTGCTACAGCCTTCACTGGCTGAAAATATTTTCAGTTGCAACCTGACTTTAGAGAAGACATTCAGGTTTGAGTAGACACAGCATACAATCTCTGGGTCATTCCCTTCTGTTTCAATACACAGAAAAAATATTATGCCCACTATTTCATAAGCACCATTTCATAAGTTTACTGTATATTAGACATCTGTATTGCAGGCTCATACAGAAAAAAGAAGGCATTTCAGACATGAGAAATAGGGACCTCACTAACACAGAAATGTGGCTTCTAATTTTTGTCAGATGCTCAGCAATGCCACAGTTCCAAGGATGTTTCTGCTTATTTTCTAGAAGCCAGAGCTCACCTATCAATGAAAACATGAAGTGGTTGACAAGGTGCTCCTGAAACTTGTTGCAATATCACAATTATGTAGGAGTGATGAATCTATAGTCCTCACATCTGCTTATAGTTAATTGTTGATACTGCATTCTCCCATTTTGATTCCCAGACCTCACAAAAAGGCTCCTAAAGAACAATTATATGGGAAATGATGTGAGAAAAGCAAATTATTGGCCAAAATAGTCCACAAATCAATACCTCTTAATCAATATGAACAGACAGCTTCTTGGAAATAAAAAACAGCAATTTTCCTTCTAGATTATTCAAGCACAAGACATTTACATATTAAAAAGGAAAATTTAAAAGACAGCCATAAATAGTGTCATTCCTCCTTTACTGATGATTATAAAATTTAATAATTGTCCTTATTAAAAATCCACTAGTGTCAATTCTCCTAACTACCAGTACTTCCAATGTTGTATGTCCACATACATTTTATAATGTCCTCAATTTATAGGTTTGCTTCATGACACAAATGCCTGAAGCATTTTCATAAAACTACATGGACTAGAGCTGGGCAATCATCAGTGTTCTGTTACAAGGAAAGAAGAACAACAGAACCCCATTTATGGGTGTCTTCAACATGTCTGTAGAAAGCATCATGTGGATCAATACACTGTAAGTAAGTATTAACAATCCCTTTGCTTCTAAGACCAAAGTTCTTGAAATAATAGATGCCTAGTGTTAGTGACTTTTGCATTGGCATAATGACAATACCTGACAGAAACAATTTTAAAAAGGACAGATTTATTTTGGTCCAGCTTCTCAGATGTTTCGTACTATAATGAGAGGGAAAGCATTTAAAGTCACTTTATTAATACCATGTTGGGTCTGAGAGCAATAGCTAGGATTACAACATTAGTGGTAATATATAGCCAAGGGTCTGCCACATTGAAATACCTTCTCTGCTTGCGCACACACAACTATGTTTTGTAGAACTTAACTTAAAAGTATCTAAAGTTGGTGATCAAATGCAAATTTTAGGAGACATTGATGAATCCAATCACAGTACATCACAGTACAGTCTGCACAGGTGCTGCTATCTCAGTAACAGTTTTCAGAACTAAAACAGTCTTAGTTTGATCTCCTTAGAGGACGTTTTGCTGTATACATCACACAGACAGAACAATTTGAATTACTGAAACCTAAAAGAGAGTGTGCTTAAGGAATTGTGAGATATTTTATCATATCTGTGCTCCTGGGTCTAAGAGGACAAGTGTTAGAAGCATTGAGAGGAACACTGCCAGTTCTTCCTAAACTTTTCAATGACCTTCAAAACCCAATAGATTCTGATTATAAAATATGAGCAGGTGCAGGGTCAATGATGGGTAGCTTTGACAGCTCAACTTACTTCCTGCATCATTGGAATGTTTGTGTTATGGCATTTATCGCTGTGAGAGGAAAGTGCTGATGCTGTAGACAGTAGTCAGTGGCAATATCTTCAGGCTATAAGCTGCTAATGGTGAGAGAAATATCTGTCCCAGATCCACTGCCACTGAACCTTGATGGGACCCCTGTTTGCAACTTAGATGTCTCATGAATTAATAGTTTAGGATTATTCCCTGGATTTTGCTGGTACCAATTTTACCAACTGTTAATGTTCTCACTGGCATGGCAGTGAGACTCTGTTGCCAAGAGAAGCTCACACAGTGGATGGAGACTGTGTCATCTGGATAACACAGCTGACACCTGAGGTTTGAAATACACAACAAACATACAACGTTAACCATGTTGTAAGATAACTTCTTTAAAAGTCAAGTAGTACTCATCACAAGGGTTATAAAGTTCTCTTCTGTCTTCCTTACCTGAAAAGCAGAGTAGCAGCAGCACCAGAAGGTCAGGAAGGACCCTCATGTCCATACTGTATCCTCAATGAGAATTACCTCTGCATGTGTCATGAAAACCCTCTGAAGAAATCTTCAGAGAAGTGGGCTGCAGGATTGGGTGGACTCATCTTAGAGACTTAGCATGAGCACAATAGTGTTTGGGTATCCAAGGCACAGAGGAGGAGAACAGATTTGCCTTCACATACATGTTCCTTTTTATGGGTGAAAGAACAACATCAGTGTAGGAATTTGTGTGTGATGTGTTTTTTATTACTTCTTGATCTTCTTCATGTATTTCTGGGGTGCTTTTCCATGAAAGAAGGTAAGTTATCTTCTCAGATGATACCCAATATATAAATAAGCCTTAGTCCTTTATTTTGATTTTCATTTAAAAAAGAAAGCCACAAACATTATCATAAAAATTTTGAAGATAAATAACACCAAACATAACCAGAACCAAAGTCAATATGATTTGATGAACTTCTATAGAGTTGGAAGGTAAACTGTGAATTTAACAGTAGATTTTGCAATTTCAAATGGATTTTTATGTATTTATTCATTACCAACTATCCTTGGCTCTCTTTACTCTGAATTTTTTAAATTTGGATTCTCAAGGCCTTTCTGCTGCTGATAGGCACCAGACTCAGGCACCTGCTCAGAAGGGCTACTTAAGATGGAAAGATATCCTTATGGGTCTATGGCATGGACCAGACCCTGTGTTAGCATGGGCGAGAGGTTTTGTTTGTGTTTTCCCTCGGGATCAGCAAGACCCGGTGTGGATTCCAGAGAGACTAACGAGGCGGTGCAACAAACAAGATGAAGCCTCCGATATTGATCCTGCTGCTGACCTTGACAACACCGTGGCTGATCCAGGCCAGAGAACAAATCCTGTGGGCTATAGGGAAAGTGTGGCCAATTCCCTTGCCTGTTCATAGCACATCTAAAGTTTTGCCTGTTTTCTTTTCTACTAGTTGTGAATTGTGCTTGCCTTGTGTCAGTTTAGACCCTGACACTGCCCAGTATTCAGCCACTAATATTTCTCTCCATGGAGCATTATGCTTCTCCCTTATTATTAATTCTAACCCATGCATTTGGCTGAAGAATGGTTATGTTGGCAATTGGCTTGATCCCCTTACTCATAACCAGATCTCGAGTGCTATGCTCACTGAAGCCCTGACTCAGTTTAGTACAGGTGCTAGTTCTGGCTCTGGCACTGGTACAAATGGGACCAAAGATGTAAATATCACTACATTTCGGATCCTGATGGAGGGGCTCTGACCCTCAAATTCACGTTTTAGTCATGTGAACTCCACTGCTCGACAAGTCTTGCCTTATTGTGCACCCAATCGAGGCTGTCCTCTCATTGGACACCCTGTCAGAGACCGGACCACAAACTTGAACAGATAGCTCCAGGTTTTGAATTTACTCCCTCTCTTGGCAAGTACCAGTGTACCCTAACTCAAGGAGTTTCCCAAAGAACAGGCAGTAAAATACCTGGCCATGGTTTCAATGGGTACTCTCCAATGAGCGTGGAGCATTTACTTCTCTTGAACCTTTTGCGGTTCTCCAGAATCTCTGCATAAGACTTCTTAATGTTTCTGGTACAAGGGATCAGAAGGGACCTTCTCTTAAGTATCTAGCTATACATTAAACTTTGAATAATCTCACGGTTCCAGCTAGCCCAGTATGTTTAAAAGCTCCTTTTTTCTTTCTGCTCTCTAATGCTACTAATGCTACCAAAGAAGTGATCTCATGCAATTCGACTGATGTTTCCTGCATTGCTAGTCAATGTTGGAATGGTTCTGCTAATACAGCAGTAGTGATGAGGATTCCTATGTATGTTCCTATTCCAGTCAAAGTGGATACAGGAACGTTTCCCATTATGGAAATCATCAGAACCAGATGGGATTTTGGCATAACTGCAGCATTGGTTACTGCCATTACCCTTTCTGCAGCAGCGAATACGACTGCCACCATTGCCATGACTTCTCAGGTCCAATCAGCTGAGACAGTCAATGACATTGTGGAAAAAACAGCCATAACATTAACTACCATAAGATCTATTGATGGCCACTTAAAAGCTGGCATTCTAACTGTGAACCAAAGAGTGGACCTGTTGCAGGAACAGGTGGATGATTTAGTAACCTTAACTTCCATAGGATGCATTTATTCCTTTTCTTCTTTATGTATCACCTCCAGGATGGCCAACAATTTCACAGAGGACAGCAACCTGAGTTGGCAGCTGTGCGCCTACCTTCAGGGAAATTGGAGTCAACAGTTCGAGAACCTGACAGACACCCTAACACAACAGATTGTTGCAGTGAATGCTACACGCCTGAGCCTGCCCACTGTTAATACCCTCTTAACTACCTTTAAGCAAGCCTTTAGTTTAGTTAAGGAATGAGCTGTAGTAGGGGTTATGTTTTCCATGATGCTGTTAGCCATTTTTGTTTGCCTGTGGTGCCTATGCAGGATCAGGAAGTCGCAAAAATCCCAAGCTGCCATGTTGGTACAGGCCTTTGCTGCTGTGGAAGCAAAGGTTATCCATGCTGACAGACAAATAGATATCTGTCTCACCCTTACTGAGTGAGTGATGCGTATCTGAATCAGTCATGCTCAATGACGGGCACCTTCCCTCTTGCTGAGAGAATAAGCATACATGTGGTCCCTTCAACCTAAGACATGAGCCTGTGAGGGTGACACAGTGACTCTTTGACAGGTAAGATAGGGAACCTGGGGTTGAACCTAAAACAGAGATGACTGAAATCTGACAACAGATAGATACTGCTACTCCTATAATATTAAAACAAAAAGGGGGAACTATAGGGAGCTGCAGAATACCGCACCCAAAACATGGCACCGGTTTCCACCCTCCACCAGCCTGACGGCGAGTGCTGCCTGTGGTAAACAATTCCTAATTTGGTAAAGGTCATGTATCCTCTTAATTCTGCTTGGAGACAACCAATTCGGGTGCACCACGTAGGGTTAGGTGATTGGTAGATGTAGACTATATCAGTTCCCATCTCCCTATACCCAGGGCTGCCAATACACTGTAAAGCAAAGAGGTTCCCGATTAAACTGTGTTGAAGAAGATTCTTCGTTGTTGCGTCGTTCTTGCTGATCAAGGGTGGACACCGCAGTACCCTTTGTTTAGTTTATTTTCCTGTTGCTGTGATAAAATACCCTCACAAAAACAAAAACACCACAAAGACTTATTGGGGCTATAAGTTCAAGAAAATAATTTAAGGTTTGGAGAGATAGCTCATGATATAAGAGTACTGGCTGCATTTAAATGTATTTATTTCAATTTTCAGTTTTAGGTATTTTTTAGTTTTTTTTTTTTAAAACAATCTTATTTTACACACCAATCCCAGTTCCTTCTTCATCCCATCCTCACGTTCACTCTAGCTTCTCCAGACTCAACCCCCATCCATTCCTCAAAAAGGGTGAAATCTCCCCTGGGGAATAAACGAAGTCTGTCATATGACTTGAGGCTGGACCAAGGCTCTCCCTCCTTTATCCAGGCTGTGCAAGGTATGTATCCATCAGAAATGAGCTTTTAAAAGCCAGTTCATGCATGAGGCATGAATACTGGTTATACTGGTAGTGGACAACAAACTGCCCAAGCCACTCAACTGTCACCCACATTAAGAGGAAATAGTTCAGGTTTATGCAGGTTCCCCAGTTGTCATTCCAGAGTCGGTGAGCTTACACTTGCATGGATCAGCTACTTCTATAGGTTTCCCCATCATGGTCTTGACACCTTTGCCGATATTATTGTTCCTCCCTCTCTACAACTGGACTTCAGGGCTTTGATCCATGGATCTCAGCATCTGCAGCCATCAGTTACTAGATGAAGTTTCTATGATGACAATTAAGGTATTCAAGATTTGCTGAACATCCTTAACCATCAGAGAAATGAAAATAAAACAATCTCTGAGTTACCATACTATCAAAACACTACTGACAGCTTATGCTGGAGAGGGTGTGGAAAATGGGGGAAACTCCTCCATTACTGGCTGGAGTGCAAATTTGTACAACTACTTTGGAGACAAGTATGGTGTTTTCTCAGGAAAATTGAAATCAATCTACCACAAGACTCAGCTATACCTGTCTTGGCCATATACTCAAAGGAGGCAGACTCATACCACAAGGACATTTGCTCAACTATGTTCACAGCAGCATTATTTGTAATATCCAGTACCTGGGAATAACCTAGATACTTCTCAATCAAAAAATGAATGAAAATATATAGTACATTTACACATTAAAACATGATATCTTGAGAAGACAAATGGATGGAACAAGAAAAAATTCTGAGTGAGGTAACCCAGACCCAGAGAGGAAAATTGGTATATACTTACTCATAAGTGGATTTTTGATCTAAAGCAAATCATGGCTGACATTATTTCAATTTTCAGGGCCTACATGGAGACAGCACTAAGAGATCTGATATTCACTTCTCAGTTTTTAATGATAAGACTCATATGTGGTAATCTTTTGTCTATGATCTAAAAAATAAACCTTGCCTGAAGATCATTGTGAAAATCTAGCTGCACTAGTCAAACATAAGTGCCAGCCATTGGTGGTGAATACCTTTATTCCAAGCAGACATACTAGTTAGCCATAGAGGCCAGGCAGTGGTGGTGTACACCTTTAATATCAACACTAGAAAGGAATATAACATAGGAGTAGACAGGGGGTCAGTCCATCTGCAGTCACACTGAGGACAGGATTTCACCTTTTTCTGAGGCTTGGTAGATATAAGAATTCCCTAGTGGTTGACTGCTTTGCTTCTCTGATCTTTCAGCTGTCCCTCATGATATCTGACTCTGGGTTTTTATTATTAATACCAACTAGAATTCATGGTACAGTCATCCAAACAGTTACACACATAAAATAAATATTCTTTTTAAAGGACAAATTTCTTCAAAGCAAGGAAGACACATCTGCAGGAACTTACCACAACAAGTCTGCACTCAGGACAATGAGAACAAAACAGTGAGGGAAATTGACTCTCAGCTAGCTTTCCTCATTTTTTACAACCCAGGATACCTAGCCTTTAAATGTCTCCCAACACAATTAAATCATAAAGCCCTTTCCCTCACTGACAGTCTGTATCCAGTTAATGGTTGCTAGGGAAAGGAAAGTCATAATGCTTAGTGGTGCAGCCACTAGTAAATTAATCATGCTCAAGTAAATGTGACAATTCCATGCTCTTATAGCAAACCATAATTAAATGTAGTGGGCTTCAAATACAGAAGTGAAAACGACAAAATAGGAGGACTTGTCCAGAAGAAGAAAGGGAATGTTGATGAAATGTTGATGAAAAGAGGGAGAAGTGAATATGTACAGATACTGGGAGAGAGTATAATTGAAGTTCATGTGTGTGTGTGTGTGTGTGTGTGTGTGTGGAGAGAGAGAGAGAGAGAGAGAGAGAGAGAGAGAGAGAGAGATCACATTTTGAAAGATTAAAGAGATGGTTTTTCTCACATAAAATAACTTAAGATGACTTAAAATAACTTCGATGACAGTCTCAAATATGGGGATTAAACTACCCTTATTGGTGTTCCTGAAGGTTTTCTACTAATGATTTTGAGTTCTGTTATGATGACAATTAACACTAATCATCACATTTCCCAACTTTTCATTTGTCCTATTTAATTGTAGTTGTTATTGTTAACTTGAGACAAGCTAGAGTTATATATAAAGAGGAATCTCAACAAAGTAAATATATCTATTATATTATCTGTAGGCAAGAATTTAGGGTATTTCTTTCTTTTTTAATTTATAATGGATGCAGGATATTCCAGATCATAGGGACACTGTAGGCAAATTTTCTTTGTGTAATTTGAAAGGAACTTGATCCAACAATGGCAAGAGACCAATTAAGCAGGCTTCTTCCATGTTTCTTCTCTAGTTCCTTTCTTGATTTATCTCCTCTAATAGACTGTGAGCTGGGATGTGTGAGCCAAATATATCCACTCCTCCTGAGCTGCATTTTGTCAGTGTTTTACCATAGCAATAGAAAGCATATTAGGACACTGTCCTGTCTTTCTTTCTCTTTTCAATCCTTCATTTCCCTCTCTGGACAATCATTGTCAGAAGTCACTTTGAATCTATGTATATGTAATATCCACCATGTCAGGCTCAAGGGCTAATGTAGGAATTTTTTAGTTATGAAAACCCGTTCTGCTACCATTCTCCTGTGGACAGAAGGCCACAGACAATGATGACAAGGAACCATCTGGAGTGCAACTCTGTTCATGGGAAACAGTTATGAACTATTAGTTATTGAATCTTTTCAGGGTATTATATGACATTGGATCTTAGTGGGTATGGTCATCCTCTAGTTCCACAAGAAACTACTTCTTCCCATGATTTAAAGTTTTCTTCTCACTAAATATATGTATGTGAGCAATGAAAGAAATTATCAAATTGTCAAAATTAAGAAAGCATTTTAAAGAATAATTTATTGGAATTTCTGTATGTGATCAAGAGTGTAATTTAGAGAAAAGGTTGAAAGTTCTGGTTCTTTCTTTCTACCACATGGGTTTTAGGTATCCTGGTCAGGTGATCAGGTTTGGTGGCAGATACTCTACACACTGGTCCCTCTTGTAGATCCAGATTGTAATTTTATAGTGTTTCTCTTCCTTAAGTTTGTAAGCCTGTTTCCTAGGGCAGTAGTTTTGCCCTGCTTGGACATTTCCAACATTGTAGTTATGTTGAATTTCTTTCCAGGAGGGGGAACTACTACTATAGACCTATCCAGTCAAGTTCCTTAGTCATTGAGTAGTCAGGTATTTATAACACTAATAGGAAACAAACTCCTAGACTCTTGACCTATTTGGCATCCAGTGAGATAGATCCCTGCCTCTCAAACATGTTATGTGAGAGCAGTCTGGGCACATCTCACTACAGTTAGGTGGTGGAAGTAGATGATCTTGAAAATCAAGATATTAGCAGAACAGGCAAAAGCTTTCCAGGAAAATAATATGCAAGACGAATAAAAAAAATCGTTCATGGATAAGGAAAATCGAGTGTTACACCAGATCCCTGTCTGCTGATGCCTGTTGTACTCACAGTAAAAGATGTTGTTGGTTTACATCCTTCATTGTTTTAAAGTTTAGTGCATAGTGACCCAGAAGAAAAAAGTTTACAGAAACCCCTGAACAAAGACTATGGGTGTGACATACACTTGAACAACTTCATGGGGAGTTCTCCTTATAATTCTTTTAATAGAGGAACATGTTCTTTCTGAATCAAAATCATTGAATTGTATTTAGTGTGCATGTGAAATTGATCAATGAATCAAAGTATTAGGAAAGCTTTACCACTTGTTTAAATGTGACATTTATGGAGTGCAAGAAGGAAAGGTCTTTAAAATTTGATCGGATTTATTAGTTGCCGAGAAAGCCTTCAACATTTGTATTTGTTTCCAAGGTGTGTTGCAGAAATTTTCCAATAAATAGTTGTCTGACACAAAAAGTCATAACTTCTTGCAACCTGTCAGAACTATAGAATGAGCTTGAGTCAGTCATCTTCAGGCTGTATGGCACTGTGGTTCCCTCCAGAGGCTTTATGGGAGACTCTACCCATGACTTCTTCTAGGTTCCATGGACTGAAGCTCATGTGACCACATGACCACATCCGTTTCTGTGACCACATCCGTTCATTGCTGCTCTCTCTTTGGACTCAGCCTAACCCTATTGTGCCTGTGTTAAATCTCATAATGAGAATTTTTGCCATTTTATGTCAATCTCATCTAATCAATATATGGAAATCATTCCCTGTAAATGGTTTTAGTTTGCCTCTTCAGGTCCCCCTTTCTCATCTAAGGTACATTCACAGCTTCAAGGGATTATGATCATGATGCCAAAGGTTAATCAACCACTGAAGAAAAAAGTCCATTCTCCCTTTACATCTCCCACTGCCATAATTATATATATTTTTAAAATGTTTCCTATGTGTATACATTTCCAAAAATGTTGGGCTGAGAGGGAATATGTAGAATTGCTAAAGATTTACAGAAAGACGTGATCTGCCAGCATTATCCTAAAGAGGGAAGAACATAGCCAGAAGTGGCACAAGCCCCTTGTAGAGAAGCTCATTCTATAGAGGAATCATAGCCTAGTCTCTGGATCTTATTATGATACAGTATTTTTTTGCAAGCCTCCAGAGGTTATTTTATATTGTAATTTAATTATTTACTTCCCAAAGCATTGTTAAATGCTTAATATAATACTTCATTTCATTTTTAAAATTTATTTTTATGCACCTGTGTGATGTTCTGTCTAGAGACACAGAACTATGAACTGTAAATAAATTGTGAAGGATTTTGTCATAAAAGCATACATTTTCATGATAGTAAGGGCATGCTAATCAACTCATAGTTGTAATTCTGACTCTGATTTCAAGCATAAATCAACCTATCTATTAATATCTACACTAGCATATTTCCTTTTCGCACCATAACTGATTCTGAGACTCGTGTACCTAATATGCATAAATGCCTTTCTTAAGATATCATAGAAAATGGCAATGTCTGCACAACAGGCACTGAGGAAATCACTTGGGGGAAAAAGCAAGGTTCTTCCCTTAAATCCCCCAGTGACTTTCAAAGTCAGGCTGCATCTGAGAAATGATGTCAGCAAGTGGAGGGATGAGGAACAGCCACAATGTCAGCCAGACCATGGATGGTTTGTTCTTCTCTGAGTGGTTGCTGTTGATTTGTATCACTGTGGGAGGACTATTGCCAGTATTAACCACAGCATCATGATATGCCAGAGAGAAAAGAGAAAAGTTCTATAGCAGCCCCTTTGCTGCTGAACCTGGATGGAACTCCTGAGTGCAAGTTGAATGTGTTGGGACCTTATGAGATTTTCTGTATTTCTACTAATACCAGGATAAGGTATTTTTAATAACTTGATCTACCTGGCAATTGATGATGACTCCATCTCCCAGAGATATGGAGAAGCAGGATAGAGACTGAGTCAAATAAGTGTTCTACTGGCACCTAAGGTTAAGAGACTAAAAACAATTACCCACATGATTAATAATATGAAAAGATGGTTCTTAAAGACTAAGCATCACTGGCCACTGATTTTAGAAAATGCAGAGCATTGTCCTCCTTCCTGGGGATCCAGATCCTCAGAAGACTTACACATCGGCCATGGACTCACATTCATGTAGTGCATCCTGACTAGGACTAACTCCTGTATAGATTGTAAACAGCTTACTCAAAAGTCGTCGGGACAGAGGCCTGTGCTCTGGGCACATGAAATCAGCAGGGGTGGGAGGACTAATTAACTGCAAAAGTGTTTCATCTCTTTACCCTATAAAGGATCAATGTCTCCAATTTTCCTTATTCTTTCCAGCACAGTGTAGATTTCTCTGTTGAGAACATGTTTCACTGTGGTGCTAAAGACAGAATGGCTCTGGTTTCTAAGTTCAGCTAGTTATTTTGATCTTTTCTAGGATCGAGTTATTAACTTGCTCCTATTGACAGTCTGAGAACCTGGAAACAAGTTTGGAAACCCATTGATTTTGGCACAGTTTAATATTCATGTGTATGTGGAAGGTTCCTCTTGGCTGCATTTCCCAAACATCTTTAATGTGAAGCTGAAATACAAAGCAACGTTTTAGGTAATGTGATTTCAGAGGAAGGAAAGGAACTGATGCTCCCAGCACATAAGTAATCCATCTACTCCACTTATGAATTTTCTGCCATAGTGTTTCCCATGTTATATATCTTCCCCTTTCCATATTAAAAATATCATCTGCTGCACAAGCTGTTATTTAAACACAATAATCTGTGACTGGTAGTCTCAATGTGTGTTTGGATACTGGTTTTCTTCTTCTTCCTTCTAACATGACCTAGGCACTAAGAAGGTACATGCCTCTGCCTACCAGAAGGAATGAACATGAGTGCAGAAACATAACATTCAAACAAGAAATTAAGGTTAAACAAATTAGCACAAAATAACACAATTTTATTATTATTTCTATTATTCAATATGTCAGAAAATATCAGACTCTTCTTAGCTTTGTGTTTCCCTCTTTTCCTAATGTGTTCCCTCTGCTCTGTTTCTGCTTTATAATTGGATGGAAGTGGAAAATGTCCTAAACAATAGGCTGAATTAAAATAGATTTATGCCCTTATAACTTGATATTACAAACTTTACAACAAGTGAAGATCATTGCATTTATCATACTAAACATATTGAACATAGTTACTTCTTTTGCTAATATTTTATAATACCATTTAACTGTAATTTTGCAAGTGTATTGAAATTTTACTTAGTAGGTAAATTACTGCATACAATAACTACTCATTTGTATACTTTCCCCATGGCAGCTATTGAAAGCTTGAGAACTGAGTAAGATTAAGTGATTTATTACATTGGAGAAGATTAAATTATATATGAGACAGATGGCTGGGGAGAAGTGCTGTGAAAAGCTGTCTTATAGGCAGGACTTAGCTGCTGTGCTTAGGAACTCTTAGCAGTTGTGATGCCTGCATGTGGCCTATACAGGACCAATCAAACAAGGTCAGTCAACTTTCTATCAGAGAGCACTGATTGATACAGAGGTGGAGCAGATGGGAGGACATGAATAGTACAGGGAGTGGTGGTCTATGTCTTCAGGCTGTAACTATAAGGTGATTGAGAAATGGGCCTTAGAAGGGGTAAAATAAATACTACAAGGTAACATTTCATCAAATTGATGGATTCAAAGAGAAATCATGGGTAGTAACATAATCAGAGTGCATAAGGTCATTGCATATATGTATGACATCATCAGAGAATAAATAAAAGGTTTCAAAGCTATTATGCCAGATGGACATTGGTTTTCTAACAATTACCCATGTGTTCATAACTAGAAACACTTTCTGTAGTAATAAATAGGAAAATGTTTGAGAAACGCATTATATTTTGTATTTTGGTGGCATACATATATTTGCAAAGATATATATGCCATTTTCAATATTCGTTGTGACAACTTACCATTGTACAACTGAATTTTCTTTTTTGATTTCTACAAAGCCTGCATGTTCAATGGAAACGTAATTTCAAACTGTTGATGTCCATCCTTGCTGATGAGCAAGGGAGCAATCAGTATTTCAAAGCAGCAGTATGTTACAGTGTACCATATAGAATGAAACACATTGGACATTCAACGGTGTGTTATTAAATGGCTTTCTATGAGGTAATCTGTGCCACTACAGGTCAGTGTATGTTTTGGGGCACATTTGGCAGAATGTGTGTCAGTGAAATTTATTTATTTATTTATTTATTTATTTATTTATTTATTTATTTATTGAGATGATTTCTCTGTGTATCTTTGTAGGTGAGTCTATCCTCTAACTCAAAGTGGTCTGCCTGCCTCTGCCTCTGAATGCTGGGATTAAAGGTGTGCCCCACCACCACCAGGCTGGACCTTTTATATTACTGATCAACATGATTTTACTTTACTCATTAAAGTAAATAATATCTGAATAAGGAGAGAACGTATTTGTGCACATGCTTTGCAAATTTTGACATCTATGATTAATGTCATCTTATCAACATTTGCATATTACTTGATAGCAAGAAGTGGGGATGTATGTGTGTGTGTGTGTGTGTGTGTGTGTGTGTGTGTGTGTGTGTCTGTGCATTACTGACTGCATTTGCACAATTATTCATGTTCCTTCCATCAGTCATTCTGAGGAATTTCCCAGGCTTTGATTTTTCATGAGTTCCTCCCCACACACCCTTCTTTCCCAAGCACACTGGGGTTTGCACTGATTTCTCTAGGCTCTGACTTGGACTATTTCCCATCTATCCAGCAGAGGGCAATAATACACTATCAAGTCAAGTTTACCCACCTTAGTGATGACAGTCCTGGTAACACTTTGAATTAAGGAGGTTTCTGGGCTCTTGATTCACTTTGCATCCCCAAGTGTCTCTGTGCCTTTGTTTTTTTTTTTTTGTGAGATTTGTCCAAGAACATTTTGTTGACACACCCTCTGAAGCTAAGACTGGAAAAGTTTGTCCTGGATTCTCACTTCAGTTTATAGCAACAAACGTAGCTCAGGAGAATCAGAAGTTAAGGTCCTCCTAAAGCAGCATGAGACCTAGTGTTGGAATCATGACAGCTGCTACAAAGTCAACACATGTTTTCTTCTGTTTCATAGAGGAGGGTTTATCAGTGTGTTGCTTCTGTGGCTTCCAGATCAATACTCTTGTTGGTTAGTAAGATCAATGTCATTCCTGCTTACTTTTCAGGTGGCACCCATTGTAGTGTAGTAAGTTGCTGCTCAACTGCTGAATGGTATATCCATTAACCTGAATGTAGAGTTTGTAAAGTTGACAACAAAAAGGGCATAGAAAGCAAACATGTTACAAACTCTGAGAGAAAACGGTTGACATAATAGGGCTGACATACAATATCTTCACACTGATCTCAAAGGATCATTATAGCAAGTGAAAGACAGATAAGGAATGACTTCAGTGTCTACTGAGACAACTCTTTTGTCCATTTTAAAAATACTTTATTAATTAATTGTGGACTTCACATCATGCATCCCTATCCCTCTTATCTCCTTGTCCCCTTGTATCTGCCATCTATCCATGAAATCTCCCTCCTAAAACAAAAGAACATTTAAAAGAAAAAATCCAAACCAAACAAAGAACAGCAACAACAAAACAAACAAACAAAAACAACAGCAAAGTTAAAAAAGAAAAACAATCTTGTCTTGGAAGTTGTAGTGTGGCCTGTTGAGTCTTGCCCATCGGTCTAATCTTTTTGAATGTAAGTGTTCATTGCTGGATGAATGACATTCTGGCTTCTGGTACATTATCAGTAATGCACTGTCTCTTGAATGCCTCTTGGATATAGTGTCTTTGTCCTGCATCATGGAGATCCTGTAGCTTTGTCCCCTTCACATGCTCTGGTGGTTCAAAGATCCATTGGATGTGGGGTTAACTAACTCACAACCCTGTTTCTGGACCTGGGTGGTACCTAAGAAGGTCAGCTGCTACATTTCCTTCATCATCTCTATTGGGATAAGCTCCCCATCAGTGCCTCAGCTATCTCACACAGTGAAGCCTGTGGCAAGGGGAGGGACCACTTCTCCTGTTCTCAGGTGGTCAGATCCAGCTTGCCAGCACCAGCATAACCAACACTGTGTCCTACTGTTTTACCTGGAAGAAGTGTAGGACACTCTCTCCCCATCGCTGTATGGGGCATACATGTACATGGGAAGGAAGGCAGGTGGGGATAGCTCTCCTCAACTCATAATCTCAGGGCCAGGTCACCTGTGTTCCTTACAACAGAGTCAGTTCTAGTGTGCTGTCCAGATGGAGTGCAGATTTCACTTTCCATTGTTAATATCGGCAGTGGTATTAACCTATGGAAATTAATGTTCTCCCTTTGATTTTCTCCTCTTTGGAAGATTGTCCAAAGCTTCTTCATATGAGACATTAGACCACAACACTCCTATGGAGTCATGAAGAAAATTATTGTGAATGAATGTGATTGTGAGTGTGATATCACCAAAGTCTTTTGATAATGTTGTGGGAAGGATAAGGATAACTTTCTCCACACTACATGAGCTTCACTGTAATATCTGGTTTCCCTATCATTCAGTCATCAGTAAATAGACTATGCTCCAAGGAACTAATCCATGATATCAGAATTAGTCAAGCCCTAGTATTGACATTGTTTCCTTGTGGATAATCTAATTTCACAAACTTCTATAGATTATGCATTATGGATGCTATGGAAATTTAACTATTAGTCCAAGAATTAGATCATATATGGGCTATGGTGTTATTTGATCCAAGACAATGTGGTGCTAGAAAATGGACTTCCACAGGAGTGTGAAGAAACAATAATCTATGGTAGTCAGGGACCAACAAATTTCTCTTCATTTTATTATATTTTGTGTTCAATAATACCTGCAGAATGTTTTGAGAATACAACCTCATGCAGGTTGTATAGGTAGCTAGCTGATAGATGCCAGGCAATTTGTCAATCCCACCATAAAATGAGTGTTCTTTGTGAAGTTTTCCCAGAGAACAAGACAGAAGATGGGCTTCCTCATTGAATCACTTAGGTGATGGGTGAGTGCAATGACTTTCTTCCATCATCAGCTTTCCTCATCTGGTACTCAAGTAACAATGGATATACTTCTGCCTGTCTGTAGAGAAGAAATATAGTCCATGTAATAACTGTGTGTAAATGTTCTATGCCATGCTTCTGTGAAATGCATCAGAAAATGTGGTAGTCAGTATGTGTTTAGGGAGACATACAAGGACAGATAATGAAAGGGGGAAATGTTAAATATTATTACATTTTTGCAAGAGGGTCATAAGCCAAGCAAAATTATAATTTTCAGCGACTCTTTGAAACGATGACTCATTACTTAAGAGCACAACTTTTTCTCAGAGATTACCCTGGTTCAATTCCCTTTGCCTGCATACATGGTGGCTTGAAACCAGTTCAGTACCAAAGGATGTGAAGCCCTATTCTGAGTTCTTTGTGTTCCTGACATACCTGTGTTATACATGCAGGGAAAACTACTTGCATATATATTGAAAAAAATTTAAATTTAATGAAAGTTTCCATAATAGTCAGAAAATTATCTAAATGAAAAACATTTACATATCAACCATATTTTTAGGCCTTTGCTGCCAACTGTGGAATACATTTCCATTCTTTTGTCTCTGTGAAAATTATTTTATTGCTTAATTGAAACATACATATATGGTGTGAGTACATGAGATATACTCATATAAATGCATAGAATTATGTCTGGGTGTATAATTTTTATCTGTATTGCACTCCCTTAGTTATGTCCCTCAAAACAAACACTATGATCACTAAGTAATTCCTTGGTGTCAGAGTCACCAGTGTCATTGATTTGCAGGTCAGTCAGTTTCTTAAAACACCCACTTACTATTCCTTCTAGCACCTCTCCTGTGACCATCATTATTGTCAGTCCCTGAGTCTTTCTTACCCTGTACTATCACTGCCTTGTATAGAGTGTTTGCCTGTAAATGTAAAATTCTTCCAATTCAACCTCTCATAATTCACCATATCTTTACTCCCAATGAAAACAGGCTCTAGACCCCACTACATACATAATTCCCCATTTGTAGCTTCTATTTTATCTTCTTAACATGCTCTCTTACCAGAGATCTTGTGCCCCTCTTCACTAAACCTAATCTAAGATATATATCCACTTAGTATCTGGAATAGATATTGTGCCCATAACTTATACAAGTTTAGTAAACACTCTATTCAAGGGCATAAATGATCTCTTTCTGAGAGAAAACTCATACAACTTAAAGATCTGTGTTTGAAGGGGATGGATATTCGGATGTATAATCTGAAGCCTCAAAGGAACATTGGACACAATAAGGAAATTCTACATTAAACATGACAGAAATCAAAATAAGGTGCAACAGACTTGTGTTGCTCTTTGTTGTCCAAATAGGATCACATTTCTACAAATAAACCTGTACAGCCTCTCTCATATGATACAGAAGACCACAGTCATGTATTGATTCACTTGGCTAGTCTTGTGGCTATGCCCGGCCATTGAAGATTTGCATTTGCCCATAGCACAGCCCACTGCTCTGAGGACTTCTTCATAATCAGGTCATACTCCATGCTGAGAACCTATTTCTGCCTCTACATTGCTCTTGAGAGCACAGAAGCTTACTTCTCCATTTGGAGCATCAAGTTTGCTTCTCAGTTCTTCTGCTTATTTCATGGTAGAAATCTTCCAGATTTGATTCAGTTAATTTTGTTATTTATTTACCTTCTTATATGTTCTTTCCTTTTTATCTTCCCACTTTAATTTCTGTGTTGCATATCATAAGCATTTTTATCTATAATAATTTGATGTTATTTAATGTTAAGTTCGATTCACTAGTACCAAAGCACTTTAGTCTCGCAAAGTGGCATTTCTCCCCCATTCATATTCACTTACAAATTGCATTTGTGTGCCTGTAAATGTAGATTCACAATTAATCAACATGTGTTTTTGTTTTTAAGTCATAGGTTAAAAGAGAAAAACTTCCAATGCATAAGTCTTATTTGATGACTTTAATATTTACTTCAACATTGAGGTTAACATTGCTATTTCATTTCCATGACATTACATTTGAGACAAACACTCTTTTTTATATATGTATAGTAAGGGTTACAGACAAAGTGTAGAACATGCTATTTTATGAATGATCATATCCCAATTTCTCATTTTTATGCATCTATTTATACATGCTTGTATTTATTAGCTAATTTATTTAAATAATTAATGTTTTATCAAAAACTTCAATGAAGTCTCATAAGATCATTTTGCTTTGATAATGTATAAACTATAAAATGTAAATATAAAATATCTAATATTAAATACATAATTTTCTCAGACTTACCCATGACCTTGTAGCTTCTATTTCTGTATATAAAGAAATAAATAAATTGATAAATAATCTGCATATTAACGTTTATTGATGGGGATGTCTTTCTGTGTGCTGTGAATGTATGCTTCTCTTATTGGTTAATGAATAAAGCTGTTTTGGCCAATAGATAGGTAGGATTTTGACAAGTGGGAAAACCAAACGAGAATGGAAAAAGGTAGTAGGTGGAGTGAAAGACATGCTATGTGGTCACTGAAGAAACAAGAAACCCAGTCATAACTAGTAAGCCAAGACCATGTGGAGATACACAGATTAATAGAAATGATTTACTAATTAAGAGAGAGCTAACCAATAAGAAGACTGAGCCATTGACCAAATATTTTGTAATTAATATAAGCCCTGAGTGTTTATTTGGGACTAAACAGCTGTGCGGCAGAGAGTATAATCTATATTTATCTATGTCAACTAATAAAAAATGTCTCCAGTAAAATATTCAAGTTCTCAGTACTAGGCAAACACAGCTTGTTTCCATGATTTTTGTGATTTACATATTTAATTAGCACATAAAGCAACAGGCTTTCTCAGAGCATTTTCACGTATATTTGGTTTAGTTCTTGTCCATCTTACCTGGTTAAATGCCATATTCCTGTCCTGTGTTCACAATTGTACACTTCCACACTCAGCCTCCCTCCTTCTACTTTGCTGTCACATGTTTTCTATTAACTTTCCACCCATAGCAGAAAAATACCTAACATTTACAGCATGTGCTGAATCCTCCAAAGAACACTGGCTTGTTTGCACAATGCTGTCTTTTTCCTCTTGAGCAAAGCATGATTATGGGTGATTTCATGGACAGGGGAGTGACCTAAAACAGATATATGAACTTAATGTCATTGTATTATAAATTTAAAATAAAGACAAGTAAAGGTTTTTGATCTGTCTTTTATTAAATATAATATTAGTGGTTTCTATTGCTAATTTTGGAAATACCATTGAATATAACTTTTGTAATCATATTGAAAATTTACATTTTAGGTAAAAATACACCAGGTAATAAATGTGAAATCTATGCATTGCCCTAACCAGCCATTTAAATAGGATTTCTATCAGCAACTAAATTAGAGAATTGCTTTTAGATATGCAATTTTAATGAGCACAATCGTGACATCTAACTCACAAGCAGAAGCCCTCAAATTTTTAACACAATGGCTTGAATTATTGAGTGCAAAGAAAACAATATCATGAAGGGTGCAGAGACCACTATGTGGATGTGTTTAACTACAAAAAGAGTTAGGATAGCAGCTCACTTGCTTCCAAAGAAAAGACAGATTATATGTAACTTTAGATACCAATGATAGAACAAATTTGGCAAAGGATTCCTGAAAAGCAAAAGAGTTATTAAAGAATACACTTAGGCATCACAAATTCTGTTCTTCCTTATCAAGTGTGTTACTCATGACTATTTTATACTTCAATTTCCTGCTTAGAATATAAATGAATTGCATTAAAAAAGGAATTGTCTGTGATCTTAATAATACTAAAAAGCACTAAATGGTAGGAGCTTGAAAACTTGTTGAGGTTCCTTAGATGAGGGTATGGAAACACATTACATACTCACAAAATATAGAAAGACCCCATTTTCCAGTCAGAGGAAAGAATGTTCTCTTTGCTGTAGTAGGAATGAGGACACTTAGAGACCCTGTGATTTCACAGAGAGGAGCTAATTATGCACCAGTGCTCAACTCTGCCCAGATCATAATCATTTGCATGTGCCCACAGCACAGCTCATTGCTTTGAGTATATTTTAAGGAGCTGGTGACTCCCTTCAGTGGTATCTATCTGAATCACATGTGCCACAGCATGGACATGAGGACTGCTGCTCAGTTCCTGGGCCTGGTGATGCTCTGGCTCACAAGTAAGGAGGATTGGCCTTGGGGAATATCTCAATATACTGTGATTATTATTGGTAGTCTTTGAGGGTAATCCTGCCATAATGTTATTAATTTCATTGATATCTGATTTTAATTTTCCAAATTAAGGTTCCAGATGTGACATCCAAGTTACCCAGTCTCCATCCTCCTTGCCTGCGTCTTTGGGAGACAGAGTCACCATCACCTGTAAAGCAAGTCAGAATATTAACAATCAAATGTCTTGGTACCAACAGAAACCAGGGGAAGTTCTTAAGCTCCTTATCTATTCTGCATCCACTTTGCAATCAGGAGTTCCCACTAGGTTCAGTGGCAGTGGTTCTGGGACAGATTATTCCTTTACCATTAGCAGCCTGGAGCCTGAAGATGCTGCAGTTTACTACTGTCTGCAAAGTTATAGCTATTACCACAGTGATACAAGTCATGACATAAACCCCTCAGAAATGCAGAAGTAAGAGTGTAAACAGAACCAGATATTCTTCCTTGTTCTTTTACCTGCTGACACCATGTCTCACATGCAAGCAGGCTCTGGTGCCCACATGGAAGCTTTTGTGAATGGCACAAAGTAGTTGTTACACACTCTACTCTCCATTTTGTCAGTCCAGTTTTAGAGGCATAACAATGCCTTTCCTGAATGCTTAAGATTAGAAGTGAATATAACTGATGCATCTGGATGTCAGCAGCAGTTGGGTTGCATAAAGGAAAACATAAACAAGTGTACATATTCAAAGAAGAAATTATTTTAATTTGAGGAGGTAGAATATAAGTAATTGCTATTAAGTGGCTTTGTTTCTCTTGTAGTCACTGAAGGAGACAGCAAGTAATATTTTCAGCAGCTCTCTCAAAATACACAGCTCACTACAAGGAATGTCTAGCCTAGATAATGACCTTATCCTCAGATTAGCTCAGAAGTCTAGGATTATCACTGGGTGTTGACACCAGAAACAAAACTATGGTTCATATGACTGAATTTTCAGATAATGACTGACAAGGGATAGGTTCATAATATGTGTATTTGTTCTTTGAAATATGATCATTGATTATAGGTTATAGTAAAAACAATATAAGGAAGAAAATAGCATTATATAAACCATAGAGAAAACAAAATGGAAATTCTAATGTATTTTGAAATGTAATTTAACAGGCTAATTAAGCTGACCAAACACATATATAACTCTCATTTCCATTAATAAATAAAAGTCTTTATGTTCAAACTTGTCAAACTTGTCTGAGGCAGCTTATTACAAATGAGAAATTGCCATCTATAATTTACATGGACTAGTAATGTTCTACATTTTAACAAGAAGTCTGTATCAAATTGAGATGTTCTATCTAGTGACTTCTGTATTTTAAACTCAGTGATTGTCATATGGTCATTTAATAATTTATCCCATCATTGAGCTATGGCATGCACAGATAATCATTTCTCATGTGAACTCTCAAAAATATTTCTTTAAGGGAGTCAGATACCATGAAGCTGGAATTAGAGTGGTTATGAGTCACCAAACCTGGTGCTGAGATCTTCAGATTTCTACACAAGCAGAAATCCCTCTTAACCACAGATGTATCATTCTGGCCTTTCAGAGCTTTTCTTTCTACTTAAAGCTTTCTCTTTCTCTTGCTCCCTTTTTCTCATTCTCCTCCCTCTCTCTCTTATTGAATTTCTCTTCAGATACCATGTTTATCACTTTTCCCTTATTCCTATTCTGTTTTTCTTCTTTCCTTTCCCATTCTGTTCCTTTTCTCCTGCTCCCCATTTTTCTATGCTTCATAGATTCCTCCTAACATCACATGTATATTTAAGTACATATGGACAATTTTATGTCTCTGGTCCTGAGGAACACATGCTTCCCTGTGACCCCACAGTCTCTTCTCCATTTACTTTTTCACTGAAAATTATCTGCATCTGTTCCATAGTCCTTGTTATCATCTTTGTTTAATAGTCAATCAGCTGATCACCCTGTTGTGACCTGTATTTGTTCTCTGATTCCACTAATAGTGATACAGCAAATGTCATCAAGAACATTTCTATTTCCAAAAATAATGCAGACTTCCAAGTTGTGATTAATGTCAGCTGTGCACTGAATTTAGCACTTATGTACTCTCACATTCTGAGAGCTTTTCTCTCTTTTTTTCTGACAGAGTATATTAGCAGATCTCTTAGCACTATATCAGCAGATCTCTTCTTTTTTGGATTCCTTGAGATAAGTGGAAATGATCCTTAAGACAGAAAGATTGAAATCCTGGTAAAAGCCAACAACTGTATATGGCTTATTTCATTGTGGTACTGATTCATTTTGTGAAGACATATTTTACATTGCTATTGGATTTAGTTAATATTCTTAATTACAAATTAAAAGTAGAGTGTTATGGGCGTGGGCCTAGGACCTATCCCAAAGGATACAATGGACTCTGATGACACCTTATGGAAGGCCTCATCTTACAGGGGGACCAGAAAGGATATGTGATAGATAAGGTTTTAGTTAGGGGCGATTGGTATGGGAGGAGGGGAGGGAGAGGGAAATGGGATTGTTATGTAAAACAATCTTGTTTCTAATTCAAATAAAAAAGTCTGCAAAAAGTACAGTGCTATGTTTGTAGCCACATCAGTATTAACTAAAATATGTGTTTTTTTCTTTTTTGATTTTTTATTTACGTTAGAAACAAGGTTGTTTTATGTGTCAATGCTAGTCCCCTATCCCTCCCCTCCTCCCCTGCCCCCAACTAACACCCTACCTATCCTATACCCTATCACTCCTCAGGGAGGGTGAGGCCTTCCATTTGGGATCTTCAGAGTCTGTCACATCCTTTGGTGTCGCATCTATCTTGACCAGCAAGAGAAACACGACCACGACTCTTCTTCAAGCAGTTTTATTCCAGAATCTTGTACATTAGCTTCTGCCTCTCCCAGCCCCCAAAAGCCCTTAAGTAGATGCTCAGTGCCCAATCAGCTCATGCCATCTGGCAATCCCGGATAGGCCACAGAAGGAGGAAGCGCGGCAGATGACTCAAGCACTTCCAAATAAGGCTTGTTTACAGATAAGCTCGGACCACCTGGTATCCAGCCAGGTGCCATCTTAGGGCTGTGGCTCCCCACAGCTCCCTCTTTTTTATTTTATAGCACAACTGGTAAGGGTAGGGGTCTGATCTCTGAAAACAAGGGACAATGTAATGATACCAACCCATATGCAATCAGACTTGCCCTTCATTAAGTGTACACTTCATGTGCAGTACTACATCTCGAAACCTGTGTGGAGGAAGTAATTACTTAGCTTTTGAGTACTGTTAACCAAGCCTGAGGAGACTGCCCTGCTTCTAGGGTTTCGAAGGCTTGTGCAATCATGGCATTACTTCTCCCCTGTGAAACCCCATCCTGTAGATACACCATAAAGCAATGATACTGACAAGGATAAGTATTCCTCCCAGGGCACCCATCATTATTCTGACTAATATTACTAACTATAAAAAAGCACAAATTCCCTGACAAACCAAAACTAACATTACCCTCTATGGGACTAATATCCTTGTCTAAAGGCAAAAAAGGTAAATTTAAACTCAAATTGCTACTAAAAAATCTAGGGAAAACTTGAGCAGAAAGTCTGATTGGCAGTGGTTTTGGGAACACCCACAGAATCCCCCATCGGGGTTCTGCTGTCGTCTTGTTGATCAGCATCACCATCATGATCATCAGCATCAGGTACATTGGTCTGCTTATGATTTTCACCATCCTCAGAGGCAGGGACTCTTCTTGTCAGCCTTTCTGGAACCCACACCGGCTCTGATTGATCCTGTGGGAAAACACAAACAGACCCTCTCGCCCATGATAGCATAGGGTCAGGACCGTTCCACAGTCCATTAATGACATCCTTCTGTTTTACCAATCCCTTAGTACAGGGAAGGGCACTATCATGGCGATCAGCAGCCGAATGCCCATCCACTTAAGAGTCAATAAAGCTAAAGATATTCTTTCCTTGGGGGTGCGGCCTTGGCCTATTCCCCCTTTTTGTTTTATTAGGCATTCCTTCAAGGTTTGATGAGCTCATTCAACAATATCTTGACCTTGAGGATTATAAGGAAGTTTATGCTTCAAGTCTATATGCATTTGCTTGCAAAAGGCAGAAAAGGATACATTGGTATACACTGGTCCGTTATCTGTTTTCAGTTGTTGTGGCATGCCCCATGTAGCCCAAGCTTCTAAGCAGTGGGCAATTACATTCCTTGTTTTTTTCTCACTTAAGGGGGTAGCATGTATGACTCCAGAACAGGTATCCACAGATACATGCACATATTTTAATGTCCCAAATTCAGGAATATGAGTAACATCCATTTGCCATAACTTAAGTGGAGTCAATCCTCTAGGATTTACTCCCCAAGCTGGAGGATGTAGGAAAGTAACACAATCCTTATAAGCCTTAACTATATCATGAGCAGCATCACGGGATATACCAAAGCGGCATTGCAAAGTTTTAGAATTAACATGGAATTGCGAATGAAATTGTTGAGTTCTATCCAATGGAAGGGAGGCGAATGCAAACTGCATTCTGGTACATTTATCCATTAAATCATTCCTTTTACTAATTGCTCCAGGCAGACCAGTATGCGATTTAATATGCTGAATATAAAAGGGTTGTGAGCGCTTCCAAATAATTTTTTGTAGCTGGTTCACATAATTTTGAATGGGACTATTTACCTTTATTTTTCCAGCGACTTCTAAATCCTTAACTAGATTAACCACATAATTAGAATCTGAGATCAAATTGAAGGCCTCAGGGACCCTATTAAACATTTTAAGAACTATTTGGAATTCCACTATTTGAGGTGATCCTGGTATAAATTGACAAACAACTGGGGCGCTCTCCCCAATTACATAAGCACCACACCCAGGCTTGGATCCATCTGTAAAAATATTTACAGCACCCTTAATAGGTTCTTTACGAGTCACTCTTGGGAAAATTACTGGGTGCTCTTTAAAGAAATTTAACATAGGATGTTTAGGATAATGATTATCTATATCCCCATCAAAGCTGCACTTTAGAATTGCCAACTCATCCAAAGATTCGACTAAAACTTTTATTTGAGCAGCAGAATAAGGAGTAACGAGCACATCAGGTTGATATCCAAAATACTGTAATTAATATCACCTAATAATTTTTGAAAATCATTTAAAGTTGGTAATGTATATAATCTAAGTGTTATTTTTTGCGGCACAACACAATCTTTATCTTAGCTCCTAGTTAATAACATTACTCTGCTGGACCTTTTCTGGGGCTATGTATAATCCCTTCCTCTCCAAGGTCTTTACCAATCTCTATATGCTAAGTGCAGCAATTTCAACTCCTTACTAGCTAATAGAATGCCATCCATATAGTGGACACATCTCACAGCAGGGTATTTCTCTCTAATAGGAGCAATAGCATAACATACAAAACTACTCTCTTCAGAGTAGTCCTCTTCCAATATCATTGAACGCTCCTCCTTCAACTGTTCTAACACTTCCTGCCCCTTCTCAATGGCTCTGCAACATCTCTGATCTTCCAAACAACTTCGAACAAGCCTTCAAATTGATCTTGTCCAGGGCTTCACTGTCCCCTGCCTCCAAGCATAGTCTAGGTCTTTCCCAAGCTTATCCCAGCAGCTGGTGGTTAAATTACTGGAATCAGCAAATCAGGGGGCTACCACATCAACCTCTTGGATAAATCTCTCTAAAGTACTTTTCTTTAATTTCAGTCCCTTAGACCTTAACAGCTCTTGAAGAGCAATGAAAATTGGTTGTGATGCTGTAGTTCTCATACTTTTGGTTACCTCTGCTTTGTCCAAATGCCGGAACTTTGTTGCTCCTCACCAGAGACCTTATTGCCCTTTTACCCAGGGCTTTATTGCTCCTTACCGGAGACCTTATTGCCTCTTTACTGAGGGCTTTATTACCCCTTACCAGAGACCTTATTGCCTCTTTACTGAGGGCTTTATTGCTCCTTAAACAGAGACCTTATTGCCTCTTTACCAAGGGCCTTATTGCTCCTTGCTGGAGACTTTATTGCCTCTTCACTGAGGGCCTTATTGTTCCCAACTTACCTGGGACTTACCAGTCGACTGCCCTGACTGCAGGTAGTTCTGAGCCGTTCACCCATGGAGGTTCCCCTTACGGGCCACCACTTGTCGAGTCTATCTTAACCAGCAAGAGAAACATGACCATGACTCTTCTTCAAGCAGTTTTATCCAGGAACCTTGTGCCCAATCAACTCATGCCATCTGGCAATCCCGGATAGGCCACAGAAGAGGAAGCGAGCCAGATAACTCAAGCACTTCCAAATAAGGCTTGTTTACAGCTAAACTCGGACTGCCTGTCATCCAGCAGGCGCCATCTTAGGGCTGTGGCTCCCCACACTTTGGGTAGGGTTTAGGCTGAGGAAGTATCCCTCTATGTGGAATAGGCTCACAATGTCTAGTCTTATGCTAGGGATAAGTACTCATCCACTACAAGTGATCCCATAGATACATGCCTTCTCCTCACTGACACCCATTTTCATGGGGTCTGGATCAGTCCTGTGGTCCATGAGCTCTCCCTTGCTCAAGTCAGCTGTTTCTGCAGTTTTCACCAGCCTGGTCTTGACCCCTTTGCTCATCAGTCCTTCCTCTCTGTAACTGGATTCCAGTTCAGTTCAGTGTTTAGCTGTGGGTTTCTTCCTAACTTTGTCAATTATTCCAATGTAGTCATTTTCATACTGGAAACAATTTCTTTCCTTCATTGGTTGCCCACAGGTCTGTCTTAAGTGAATACAAATGTTTAAAACCAGGAGAGAGAAGATATTTCTTCTTGGGTTAGGGTGCAACCATTGTTACTCTGAGGCTAAGGAATAAACAACCTTGAGTAGACCAAGACACATTTTTATTTTTAAACTATATAAAATAAAGTAGGGTCCACTATTAAATTTCCATAAATCTACATTTCATACTATGGTCAAAATATAGTATATGCATGCGTGTTGGTATTGAAAATAAACAATTTTCATTTTATACTTATAATTATTATTATTAATATTATTATTTTCATCTGGACCACAGTTTCTGCTCCATTCTATCCTCCTAGTTCCTTCCCTACCTATCCTCTACATCTCCCATTCATGTCTCCTTCATTTTTTCAGAAAATGGCAGGCCTCCAATGGATAACAACCAAACATGACCTCAAGTTGTCATAAGACTAGGCACCTTCCCTAGTATTACAAGTAGACAAAGCAACGAAGTATTAGGAAGAGGGTCCCAAAAGCAGGTAAAGGAGTCAGAAAGAGATCCTGTTCCTACTTTTGGAAGTCCCATAAGAAGATCAAGCTGTTTAACTCTAACATACAGGTAAAGGCGCTATGTCAGTCCCAGGCAGGTTTTCTGATTGTTGGTTTAGTCTCTGTGAGTCCCTGTGAGTTGTGGTTAGTAGATTAGTGTGTTTTGTTGTGATGTCCTTGACCCATTGGCTCCTAAAATCTATCTTTCCCCTCTTCCTCGGGATTCCCTGAACTCTGCCTAATGCTTGGTGTGGGTCTGTGGATCTGTGCCCTTCAATTGCTTGATGAAGCCCCTCTGGTAACAACTGGGCTAGGCACAATTCAATGTGTGTAGCAGAGTAACATCAGGCCTCATTACATTGGCATTATTTTTATTTTTTATTTGACACTGTGTTTGATCCTATTCTAGGTCTCTGGGATATATATAGTCTCTGATTCTGGCCCTTCAGGTAGTTTCATGGATGAGTTCCCTCTTGGGTCTTTGGTCTCAGGCTTGCCAGCCATTGGTTGGTCACTCTCACAATTTTTGTGCCACATCTACCCCAGCTCATCTTATGGGCAGGACAAATTGTAGGCTGAAGGTTATATGTCTGGGTTTGTGTCTCATTTCCTCCATAGGAAGTCTTGCCTGCTTACAGGAGATGTCCAATTCAGAGCACACGTCCCGTATAGCTAGGAATCTTAGCTTAGGTCATCCCTGCATATTCCTAGGAGTTTCCACTGCACTTCATTTCTACACCACCTAGAAATGTCACCTTTTTGCTGTCATCTCTTCCAATTCTCTCCCCTAAATCCAACCTGATCCACTCTTTCCCCATTGCCAACCACCTCCAGTCTTACCTCAAAAATCTAGTTCCCTTCTGAGGGAGATCTAGTGTCCCCCACGAAAAGACCAAACAATACTTTAAACTATACAAAGTAAAGGGAAGTCAACTATTTCATTTTCATTCCAGTCAAGTCAGAAACGCCCTCTAACATGCCATCCACATACGAAGCAAAATGATTCCTAACATTCTGCATCGTAAGATTATCTGCCTTTGTTATATGGTAATAAACCTTAGTTATTATTACCAGTTTAAAGAATAAGGCTTTACCTTTTTAGGACTCTGGCTGCAGTGTGGATTTCAGCTCTCAGTAACTATGTTTTACCAGCAAGTGGCACAGGTGTACCGCAAAACACATTTCAGCCGAGTATGATCTGCAAGATTCTCAAAAGTGGTTTCTATACCAAGTTAAAATGGGCAGGATTTCATTTTAAAAGTGTTTTGGAAACCAGCAGGCAGTAGCCGTCTCCAGGAACTGCAGACTCTGGGGTTGAGATGTTGGAGCATGTGGACCGTCTGCTTGCTGGGCGGGCTGAAGGAGGAAGCGCCAGCCGGTTGGGCACTGGGCAACTCTGTGCCTAGAGGAACAGTAGGGCACTCTGAGACCTGGCCTGAACCCCAAAAGAGAGCGCCAGCCTCCTCCTAAGTCCCTTTATCCCATCCCTACTGCACACCTGTGACCCCGCCCAAATGGTACAGCGTTACAAGTACTTGGAATTCTCCCTTAAACATAGTGTATGTGTGTATGAAACTCTCAGAAAAAAAGAAAGAAAAAGTTTTGTAAACACACTAAGAAGATTTATATGCTGTGAATGTTTTTTTGTAGATAATGAGACTGTAGAGATTATTCAAAATCGAATCTGGCTGTGTTCTTTTCCTGCATGGCAATGGGAAAAGAGCTGGTCTCCATGTAAAACCATAATTACCTTCCCAAGGGAGCCCTCTGGGTATTACACACTGCTGTAATTCTCACTGGAAGTGAAGACATTTTAATACCATTGTGGTTATGGGAGAGAAAAGGAATGAGAAAGTGAAGTGAAGATTGGGATGGAACTGGGGAAAATTTGAAATAGGGACAATATACTGTACAAATAGAAAGAACTGTACTTAATGGGGATACTACCTAGGAGGTACACCATTGTTTTAGCACTTAGCTGATGGAAGCTGATGGACCAATTTAGCCCTGGATGCCATCACAATCATTCTGACTAATAGAGTAATACAGGGAAAATAGATGCACCTGAGAGCTTAGAGAAGAAAAATAAGGTAATGTAGCCACAGACAAGTAAGAGCTACAAAGGCTGTAAGCATCAATATGGAATAGCCTCCTTTAAAAGACATTACTATAAGAGGTTACATTCAATTTAAAGTACAAATGTTGGCAATTTGTTATGCATCTTTGAAGCAACTAATACAAATTTTGCTCAGAGAACAAACTAGGTTAAAAATACTCTGATTGATTTAATCTCTTGCTTCAATTCTTCAGTACTTTATATGAAAAGGTGGAATTATGTCTATAACTTAGGAAGAACACAAATGAAACACTGTAGTACATATCGTAAAGCTCATAATGTTTGTGTAATACACATTGATAACTTTTGTGTCAGGTCCTCCCTAGCTCTGCTGATTTGCATGTGATCAGAGCACAGTTTAGTGCAGAAGTACTTCTTGAATAAGCTGCTCATATCTTCTGCACATATCAGTTTCATTGAAGACACAGCATGGACTTGAGTGTTTCCTCTCAGTTTCTGGAAATGCTGATGTTCTGCATCCCAGGTATGAAGGGTCAGCTCTGGGATTTCTCCCTTCAAAGTAGTCATTGATTCTTGTTATTTAACTAAAATTGTGCATAAATATTACACATTTGGAGTTTATTTGCTTTTAATTTTCTAATCTAAAGAGCTAGATGTGACATCCTGATGACCCAGTCTCTATCTTCTACATTGGTGTCTCTCTGACACAGTAACCATCACATTGCAAGCAAATCGAGATATTAAGATTTCCTTACATTGGCACAAAAAGAAATAAGGAAAGGTTTCTAAGATCCTCACCTATGATGCATTTAATTTGCAGGTTGGAATGATATTTGAGTTTAAATGGGAATGACTTTGTGACAAATTTCACTATCGCCATCAACAACTTGTGTCTGAGAAGGTTGCAACCTATTACTGTCAACAAAGCTATGATACACTCCTACATTGACTCAAGTAATAACACTAAGTACTCAGGCAAGGAGAGTAAGGCTGGGCTGCTCCAGCTGTTCCTCTTGGTGTTCCAACCTGCTAACAATATCTCTGCTATGTAACCAAGTATGACAATCATGGAAATTTTATTGGAAGGACCCAAAGAGACTGATGCCTACCTAAATAAGCAAGTAGTAGCTCAAACCCAACTTATCATAAGTGATAATGACTCTGATGACTTTCTAAGAAGAGATGTTTATATACCTTGAGTATTTATGTGATCATCAAGTGTGATACACATAGGAAAACAAAAGTCATATAAGTTTTCTCATTATTACTTTTATTGAAAATAGATTATTTTCTCATAATATATTCTGATTAGAATTCTCCCTTCCTCTACTCTTCCCTGTTCCTCCCCAACTCCTCTCCCTTCTGAATCTACTCCCTTTCTTGTCTTTCATTACACAATATTGGCTTCTAAGAGGCAACTACAAAATATTACAAAATAAAGTTAACAATATAAAACAAAACCATCATATCAAAGTTGGAGAAAGCAACCCAGGGGTAAAAAAGAGTCATATGAAATGCTGGAAGATGAACTTTGGAGTAACCTGTCTTCCCAGGCCATGGTCACACAAAATGGCTTCAAAATAAACTATCTCTTATCACCTTTAAAAAAAAGTGTCATATGATCAATGGGACAAATTCCTCTTTATAATCAGGAATCCCACAAAAAACACTAAGTAAGCTAAAACCTATAGAGTACATAAGCAGAGGATGTGGTCAATAACTCTCTTAGTTCTGTGTAGAGATCCTTCTAATAATTGCATTTGGAGTCTGCATAATAACTATGAATTCACTTCCAAGCTCTTAAATTCACTATCATTTTTACTTAAAATATTGGATTCTCTGGTGCTATTCTGAACTCAGAGCTCCGTGCCATTAGGTATAGGCCACCCGATCATGCTATCTTTAGGTGTCCTCAGAATCCCAATTTTGTTCCTGAATCTTGTTAATTAAAGCCAATTTTGGTTACTGTCATAGAATTATCATAATGTTATTTCTTGGGGGTATATTTATGATATGTATAGGCAATCTCATATCTTTAGCTACTTTCAGTTGAGTAAAAAGAGATATATCATAGAGCAGGTAGAAAATGAGAACTTATATTAACAATGCAGGAGTCTTCTTGGAAGTAAACTACTACATTGATAGAAAAAATGAGGCTATAAATTTCTTTTCTCTTAATAGAAGAATGTGTTTTTGTGATCTGTTTTGGAACATGGAATTGGAGATTTTAGTTCAAATTAAAGTGAAGTACAGGATACACACACTGCAATTGAACATAAGTGTCTCAAGAAACTTACTCAACAGATAATTCTAGGAGCCTCTATTTGGGGTCCAGAAAAAAGTGTTAGTTGCTGAGGGGTCTAATGTATGTGCTTTTCTGTTTTCCTTTATAGACCTTGTTCAATACACATGTACTTTTATTATGATGCAATTTATGGTAAACATCTGAATGATAGAATATGCATATGCTAATAAATAGGAGGTTTCCTGCTCAATCCTATTTTAAGGACACTGTTTTCACCCAAAGTCATTTGTACAGAGGATTTGTCAAGTAAACCTACGCGATTGTATATTTCTGAATGTATATGGCCATTCTAGAGGTTATTATGGACTCATGTGTAGTAATGACATCATTGTTTTCTTGGTAGGGTTTTTGTTGCATTCCCAGTTAGCTCTCTTCTTCCTTGTCTCCTACATGCACACACAGATGTAAACTCTTAGCTATTGCTCCTGGGTCACACTGCAGTTTGATGTGTATGTCTCTGTGTATAGAGGTATAAGTCTCTCTCCTCTCCTCTCTCTCTCTCTCTCTCTCTCTCTCTCTCTCTCTGTCTCTCTCTCTGTGTGTGTGTGTGTGTGTGTGTGTGTGTGTATGTGAGTGTGCCATGACTCTGTTACTCATGTGAATGATTTCTGTGTTTTAAATGCTGCTAGGCCTGGACAAGAGGACAATTTGCTTGCAGCATAGAAAAGTTTCTATGATTTCTACACAAAATCATCACATTGACATCAAAATTCTGACAAGGAGCTTCAATCTTAGAGCTGGAGACACCTGAAGGAGCAAATGTGGCAGTCTTGACTTTCACTTCTGCTTCCCTTGGTGGTTTATCTCATGGCTTGAATCACTGTGTGTGGGGTACTCCTTTTGTTGACAGTAATAAGTTGCAACATCTTCAGGTTGCAGGATGGTTATCTTGAAAGAATACCGTGTACCAGGTCCACTGCCACTTAACCTCGATGGGACCCCATCTGTCAAGATACTTATACCATAGATCAGGAGCTTAGGAGATTTCTCTGGTTTCTGCTGATACCATGCTAAATGCCCATTAATGTTCTCACTTGCCAGGCATGTGACAGTGTCACTTTCTCCCAGAGATACAGATAGGAAGGAGAGATTGGGTTATCTGTATATAACATCTGGCAGCTGATATTATAAAATTGAAAGCAAATTTCCTCACTATTAATCCTGTAAACAGAGAACTTTACCAGAGTCCAGACAGCACTGATCACACTAAGCTGAATAAATTTCCTAAGCTGCCTTCCTTACCTGTAAGCCAGAACAGTAGAAAAACCAGGAGCTGATTGGGGGCCTTCAATCAGCTGTAAATTGTCTGAGGCTGACTCCAGTACATGGTGAGACCTGATTATGAAGAAGTCCTCAGGGAAGTGGGCTGTGCTTTGGGCATATGCAAATCAGCAATGACTGGCCAAAGCCACAGGACTAGCCAAGAGTGACTTTATAAAGTCCCATGGTTGAATTAATTCTCAGATAGAGAGAAAGTGCATGATTATTTGTAACAAATGTGTTCGTCTTGGGACACCAAAAAACAGTATCAGTCATTGACTTGTTCCTTATTCTGATTTGTATCATAAATAATTTAGAATTTCCTTATTGCATTTCCTCCACAGTAGGGACTGTCAGATATGTTACAGTTCTAGAAAATACATAAATGACTACATGGGGCTTTTATAAGTAAGTGTAGATGTTATGTAGGCAATGCAGCTTTATGTATATCTTTTGCCTCCATATTTCTGATTATGAGACAGTAAGAAATCCAAGAACCATTGACACTAAAGAGATATAAGAAACCAGAAGAAAGTTTGCATATGCTACAAATAAGCGGCTTATGAGTAGCTCCCAGCTTTGGATGGAACTACTGGATGTTATTAGATATTCCAGTTGTGCTGGCTTTAAAAATAATAGGTACCCACTTTTCTTGTAAGACTCCAGAAGCCAATTTGGGGATGCTAAAATAAGGGGCTTATGGGTAGCTCCCAGCTTTGGATGGAACCAGTGGAAGTTATTAGAGATGCCAATTGTGCTGCTTTTACAAATAATAGGTACCCACTTGTCTTGAAAAACAGACAGTGATGCTGGAGACTAGATGAGAGCAATTTCTTCATTCAGTACTGTGGAGGGGATGAAGATAAAAAGAGATAGAAGTTAATAGCCCAAGATTAAAGCATATCTTCATCCCACACAGTATGCAAATAAGAAAATGTGACAAAGAAGAAGTAGAGACATATGATAGGGTGGAAAGAAAGAAAGAAGGAAGGGAAGAAGGAAGGAAGGAAGGAAGGAAGGAAGGAAGGAAGGAAGGAAGGAAGGAAGGAGTGTACAGATTTTAAAGTGAAACTTCTGTGAAGGAAGTATGCTGAGTGTGAGCTTGGAGTTTCCCATCTTTCCCATCCATGGCAGTGAGTAGAAACAAGCTGACATTTTGCACCAACAAACCCATATTGTTCTCTGGCCTCATTCTCTGACTACACACTACTTATTTCTAAGTTTATTCTCATAAAAGAAAGTAGGAGCTATCTGTGGCCTCTAAGAAGTAAATATGCAAATATCAGGTTGCAGGCTAGGATGTTCTTGACTCATAAACACACTTTTGCTTTTTCTTACTTGTATTTAATTTAGAGAACACTAAAACTCTCATTTTTGTTTTGCTTTTTTCTACATTGTTATACCTTTGTTGTACATATTATCTTAATGTTTTCCATAGATAAACTTAGAAATGACTTACATGGCATTTGGGTTATTTTCTTCAGTAAGTGGAACTTATTTTTCCATTATACAGCTCAGACGAGGATGACTGGAATGTACACTGGAAAACATAATGACCCATCTCTGCCTCCTACTTTTATTGGCAGATATTCCTCATTCACCCCAGTCTTATTAAATTACCCTGAACATATAAAGCCCTAGGGAAACCAGTGTGCTAGTGTGTGATCTGTAACTCAGGTAACTTAAGGATATTTCTACAGAGGTTCAGCAATGATGATCCATCCTATCTGAAACAGAAAGAAAGGGGTATTGATGTTGTAACATGTATGATGAATCCAACACTATGCCTTATGTTGCTTTAAGACAACCCTGTAGTTCTCATTTTCCTGAGCTAGGGTTATTGTTATAAATAGGAGTGAGCAGCTGGGGAAGTTTTGCTCCTTCCCTGAAGACTGCAAATACTCAGGGTTTCCAGATTCCAATGGCTGTGCCAATGAAATGGCAACTAATAAGTAATAAAACATTGGGATTTTGAAGGTTATCATGAAATTTTTGCTTACTGTGAAAAAAGAAACATTGGTTAGAGACTCGACATTGAATGGGCCTGATGGTGCACTCTTGTAGTCCCATCTTTTGAGAGTTTGAAGCAGGGATTCCAGCTAGAGCCATGTGAACCAAGACTTTAAAAATAATCTAATATTGAACCTGGCTAGAGAATATTGATAAAAATATATTAAGCATAATCAAATAAATGAACAGAGTAGAGAATTTATTATGTGCAACCCAGACATCATATCTACAAAGGAGTTACATCAGCTAAAACTATGTAGATGGGAAAAGGTGTTAGCTAACAATACAGTTAATATACATGATCTTTGGAAATCTTTTAAGCATATTTATGATTATTACTTATATTTGAGAATGTTGTATCATGGCTCTCTAATTTGAAGCAATTCATCCTTCAGTAACAAATTGTAGCCTATTGCATGTTGCTTAGTTTATATGGTTCATAGTGGAGTATTGGTTTTTCCTTCATAGTCAACTGGATGCCTGGGTGTTGCTGCTGTTGATGCTAGTGCGGTTGCTGCTGCTGCTGTTGCAGCAGCTCAGTTTCAAGGAAAAAACATTTGCACCACAAACCACAATGCAGAAAGAAGCAAATGTTTCAAATCTGAAAGAACTAATGTATTGCATATGTAATACCTTCTAATATTTTTTTAATTCCTCAGTTGATTCATTACATGTAAGACATAGTTGGGGACTTCTGTATATGAGTTTATGTAGGTATACTTTTACCTCCAAGTTCTACAATTTAAACACTAGATTTTACAGAATTCTAAACCTACATTTTATGTAGTAGGATGAAGTCAAATTGTCAGAAATTCTACAATTTAAAGACTAGATTTTACAGAATTCTAAACCTACATTTTATGTAGTAGGATGAAGTCAAATTGTCAGAAAATGAAAGATTTACAATTTTGTTATATTGGTAGTTGGTTGTTACACATATCCTTTCCACCATGCTGCATTTATACAAAACTGCAGGAATATGGCCAAATGTTAGTTGTGCACTTCTCTAATTCCTGCACTGGGGAGTCAAAGGGGGGTAGATTTCTGTGAATTCTAGGATGGCCTGGTCTATAGAGGGAGATTCAGGACAGGCTTCCAAGCTACACAGAAAAATAATGTCTCCAAAGAACAAAAAAACAAACAAAAGCAGTAGGATACTATCATCAAAATAAAATTTTGCACCTCAAGAAGAGTTGATAGAGAATTCTGCTTTCATTGATTTTATTTTTTGTCTTCCCCTACCAGGAGAAACAGGCAGTCTCTGAAGAAGAAATAATCTGTGGAAGAGCTGTTGTTCCTCCCTGAATTGGAAATGCACATACATGCCCATGTAAATATATATATCCCATCATAGTCAGCACCCAGTTCAGTTAGCAGAACCAGAGTTTTCAATATATGTCTTCTCAGAAACCCACAAAGTTAGGCCTCTGGCTGTCTTAGCTCAACTTCTCCATCTAAACATTTCCACTTATTATTTGCAGGGAGGTGCTGCATAAGACTCTCCAGTGGAACTCAGGCCCATTTCAATGTAGAAACATAGATTCTGTCCCATATCAAACTCTTGACCATACGGCATCTTCTGAGAGGAAAGTAGCTTTGTCCTGAGAAATTGAAAAGTTTTTCTCTGCTAGTTTTAACTGTATGAGTCATATACTTCTCTTCTGTTGAAAGTAGTAACTTGCAGCATATTTAACCTCTGATCAGCTGATTATGAGAGAATAAGATATCCCAGACACACTGACACTGAAGTGAGTATTGAATACAGGAGTTAGTTTGTATGGACCATAAACCAGGGGCTTAAGACTGGCTATCACTTTCTTCTGTTACCACTTGTTCTGGCCTTGTAGGTGACAATGACTTTCTGTCACAATTTCTCAAATGGACACTATAGGGAAAAGATGAAAAAGATGAAAGTTGGTAGAAAGCAAGATTCCACTGTATTTTCATATCATACACACTATGCAAAGAATAAAAACAGTGAAAAGGAAAATGCAGTGCAGAAGAATAAGGAAAATAGAAAGAAAAGAAAGAGGAAAGGATGAATTGAAGAGTACTTATTTTAAGTTAAAACTTATGAACAACAAGATGCTGAGTTTGAGCAAGTACCTTCCCTTTTCCTCATCCAAGACACTGAGAAACAGCGATTTGACAGTTTGCACCATCAAACCCATCTTCTTGTCCAGTCATTGTCACTGACTACAAAATTATCTTTTCCAACTTCATTCCCTTAAAAGCAAACCTGAATCCTCTGTGATTTCTGAGAAGTAAGTATGCAAACATTAGGGTTTAGATTATGCTATTCTTGGCTCAATAAACACATGCCTCCTTTCACAAACTTGTAGTATTTAACTTAGTTTCAAATCTCTCATTTTCTTTTTCTCTAGTACATGAATGGAATTTGTGAGCCCACTCCACAAACAGGGATACTCTCTCAGCCGAGAAACAATGTGGGAGTCTAAGCCCTGCTCAAAATGATATGACAGACTTTGAAGATACCCCATGGAAGGCCTCAGCCTCCCTTGGGAGCAGAAAGGGCAAGGGATATGGGATCTGTGTGGGGCAGGGGAGGAGGGAAGGGGGAGCGAACTGGGATTGACATGTAAAAGAAACTTGTTTCTAATTTAAATAAAAAATGTAAAGAGAGAGAGAGAGAAGGACATTCCCAGGCTCTTGTCCCACTTAACTGTCACAAAGGGCAAAGCCTTTGACCACTTCTCTGATACTGGTCCGAGCACTTTTCATTGACACAGACCCTGAAAGCTGGTGACCTTGAAAAGCTTCTCCAATATGCTCACTCCTGTTTATAACAACAGATTTGGCTGAGTAGGTCATTGTCTTCTACTCATTTTAGGTGTGATTACATATTTGGTGTTGCTGCTGTATAATATTAGGAATGCTTATGAGTTTGAGATGTCCCCAGTATTTTTGTGTAGGCAGTTAGTGCTATGAAATTTCCTCTTGACACGCTTTTCATTGTGTTCCATTAAGTTTGTGTTTCCAGTGTATTTACATTGAGTTCTAGAACTTCTTTTATTTCTCTATTTCTGACTTGACCTATTTTTCATTCATCTGAGGGTTTTCAATTACTATGACTTTTGTAAGTTTTCTGTTGTGTCTCCTGTACTTATCTACCTTTTGTCCACGATTGTCTGGTAGAATGCAGGAATTTATTTCAAATGTATCTTTATCTGTTGAGACTTTCTTTGTGTCCAAGTGTGTGGCCAATTTTGGAGAAAGATCCATGAGCAGATAAGAGGAAGATATATTGCCTTATGTTTTGGTGTTCTGTAAATGTTCACCCATATACCAAAGAATAGCTGACTATTGACGAAGAAGCTAAAGTTATACAATGGAAAAAAGAAAACATTTCCAACAAATGGTGCTGGCATAACTGGATGCAGGCATATAGAAGATTGCAGACAAGTCCCTATATATGGCCATGCACAAAACTTAAGTCCAAATGGATCAAAGACCTCAACATAAATCCAGCCACACTGAACCCCTTAGAAGAGAAAGTGGGAGGTACTCTTGAATGAATTCATACAAGAGACCATTTCCTGAAAATAACACTAGTAGCATGGATGTTGAGATCCACAATTAATAAATTGGAAGTCCTGAAACTAAGAAGCTTCTGTAACACAAAGGACACAGTTAGCAAGACAAAACAACAAACCACAGAATTGGAAAAAGATCTTCAACAACCCCACATCTGACAGAGGGCTTATTTCCAGAATATACAATGAATTCAAGAAGCTAGCCAGCAAAATGCCAAACAAGCCCATTAAAAAGTGGGGTGCAGAACTAAATAGAGAATTCTCAATAGAGGAATCTAAAATGGTTGAAAGACACTTGAGAAAATGCTCAACACCCTTAGCCATCAAATAAATGCAACTCAAAACAACTCTGAGATGCCATCTTACACTAGCCAAATTGGCTAAAATCAAAAGCACAAATGACAGTCTACATTGGAGAGGATGTGAAGAAAGAGGAACACTCCTTCATTGCTGGTGGGAGTGCAGAATTGTACTTTGAAAATCAGTATAGTACTTTCTCAGGAAAATGGGAATCATTCTATCTCAAGATGCAGCAATTCCTCTCTTGGGAATACACCCAAAGAATGTAAATTCAAACAACAAGGACATATGTTCAACTATGTTGATAGGAGTGTTGTTTGTAATAGCCAGATATTGGAAGAAACCTAGATGCCCCTCAACTGAAGAATGGATAAAGAAAATGTGCTACATTTACACAATGAAGTATTACTCAGCAGAAACAAACAATGAGCAAGGTAACCCAGTTACAAAATGACAAATATGGCATGTACTCTCTCATATATGGATTTTAGACATAGAGCAAATGATTACCAGCCTACAATCCACACAGCCAGAGGAGCTAGGAAGAAAGGAGTACCCCAAGAGAAGAATGCATGCTCCTCTGAAGAAGAGTGGGATCAGTTCCCCTGAGCAAATTGGGAGCACGGGAAGACTGAGGAGACAGATGGGAAGGGGAGAGTGGGAGAAGGGGAGGAGATAGAGAACAGGAGGACTGAGACAGGGGAGGAATAGAGGAAGGCAAGAAAGGAGATGCCTTGATAGAGGGAGCCAGTACAGGTTTTAGAGAGGTCTGGCACAGGGAAAATTTCAGGGGATCAGCAGGGATGACCCGACCTAAGAATCTAGGCCATGTTGGAGAGGCTGCCTTTGATGCCCTTACCCTATAATGAAATTGATGACTGCTTTGGATACCATTCATAGAGCTTTCACCCAGTAGCTGATTGAACCAGATACAGGCACCCATAGCTAAACACTGAGCCACACTCCTGGAATCCAGTTATGCAGAGGGTGGAGGGATGAGGAAATGAGCCAAGATTATTGTGGAGAAACTGGCAGAAACAGTTGACCTGATCTAGTGAGAACATGGAGACCCTAGTCATAAAGCTGGGGAACCAGCATTGGACCTAACCAAACCCTCTGAATGTGGGTGCCAGCTAGCAGGCCAAGACAGTCTATGGAACCTTTAACAGTGGATCCAGTGTTTATCGCTAGAGTACAAATGGACTTTGGGAGTCCATTCCCTATAGAAGGATAATATTACAACCCAGATATGGGAAGGAGGGCCTGATCCCTAAGGATGTGATGGACATTGATGATCCCCCATGAACGGCCTCACTACCCCTGGCAAGTGGGTGAGGGGGTGGGATGGGGTGTTGGTGTGTAACATGGGAGGATGGGAGAGTGAGGGAATGTGGGGATGGATATGTATATAAGAGTGCTTCTAAAATAAATTTTAAAAAATTTTAAAAATATGTTTAGTTCCATTTATTAAATAATGTCTGTTAACTCTAGTATTTCTCTATTTAATTTTTTCTGAGTAATTTTTTTCTAATTGTTGAGATGGGGGTACTAATGTCTCCCAGTATCACTTTGTGAGTGTGAATATGTGATTTAAACTATAGTTGTGCTTCTTTGTTAAATAAATTTTTATTTAATTTTAAAACAATCTTATTTTGTATACAAATCCCAGTTCTCCCTCCTATCCTCCAACACTCCCCACCCCCATTATATCCCCATCAACTCCCCAGGGGTAATGAGGTCTCCCATTGGGGTAAATAAAATTCTGTCACATCATTTGGTCCAGGGTCTAGGCCCCCTCCCATGTATCTAGGCTAAGAGAGTATCCCTTCATAGGGAATGGACTCCCAAATTGCTTTCATGCACTAGGGATAAATAATGGTTCCAACTGACACCCAAGTTCAAGGGGCCTGGTTTGGTTCTATGCTGGTTTCCCAGCTGTCAGATGGGGAGGGGGGGGCTAGAGCTCCCACTTGCTCGGGTCATCCATTACAAACTTCAGTGCCAAACTGACTTAGTAGAGCCCATACTATATGGAGAGGTATCTTGCCCAGCCTAGACACAGAGTTGTGGGGGTGAAAAGGAGCCTTGGTCCTGCCTCAACTAGATGATGAAACAGACATAGTAGACTTCCTGTGGGAGGACTTACCATCTCAAAGGAGCAAATGGGAGGAAGGGGATATGGAGGGTTTTGAAGGAAAGGAGGGAAGGATAACTGGTTTCATAAGTAAAAACTTAATTTAAAAAGGAACAGCAACAACAAAAAACTTCAGTGCTCTTGTGTTAGGAGGCATGGATGTTAAGAAAAGTCTTCTTGGTGGATTTCTTTTTCTATCCAGTCTTTATAGTGTTCTTCTATGCCTCTTTGGATAAGTTTTGGTTTGAAGACCATTTTGTTAGACCTTAAAATGATTACACAAGTGTGTTTCTTAGCTCCACTTGCTTGGAATATCTTTTTTACATTATTTTACAACGAGGTAAATTTGTATCTTAATATTGAGGTGTGTTTCTTGGATGTAGCAGAAGGATGGATCCTGTTTTCATATCCATTCTTTTAGTGTCTGTCGTTTTTATTTGTAATTGACAGTATTGATTCTGAGATATATCAATACCCAAAAATTGTTGAATCCTGTTGGTTTCTTCACTGGGATAAGGTAGTGGAAGGAAGGCTGAAGAAGAAGAAGAAGAAGAAGAAGAAGAAGAAGAAGAAGAAGAAGAAGAAGAAGAGGAGAAGAAGAAGAAGAAGAAGAAGAAGAAGAAGAAGAAGAAGAAGAAGAAGAAGAAGAAGAAGAAGAAGAAGAAGATCATTCTGATCTCTTAAATATGGGGTCAGAAAGGAAAGGGAGATCACAGTAGGTTTCCTGTTATATATCTGGGAATGAGACTGAGGGATTAGATATCAGGAGCAGTAGGACAGTTGCGTGTAACTCACACTAATCTGCTTTTTGCCCTGAGAGGAACATCTATTGTGTTAACAGGGAGTGCTTTCTGGAGGTAGAGTATGGAGCACAGCAACAAGTTGGGGAGGAAGGTTCAAAGGGGAAGAACTGTGATATCCAGAGGATATGGGAGCATAGCAACATAGAAGGCTGCCACAAGTGTTCTGTTGAAGAGCTTTGGATGAGATTAGAAATTGGGTCTAAGGGAACAGAGAGGAGATAACCTGTAATCAGCTTCCTTTGTTTTCTGGCAGGATGTGCCAGCTGGATTTGGGGGCTTAGATACAGTGACATGTTGTGGGAGAGTTTTGGAGGGGATGATCTGTGTGACTCACAGGAGATGTGACAAAGGGGGAAAGAGACTGAAACTGGTGTTGTCTGGAATTACCAGGGAAGAATCTGAGGGATTGGATCTGGGAAAATGGAGAGGATTCTGTTTTGCTTTATGATCTTCATGATAACCCAAACATAGATGCCAATTAAGAGTTCCTGGTATAGTAAGTGCTATGCTTAATGAAATCAAGATTAAAGTAGTTACTTTTGTACATCTGAGGCAGAAGAGAATGGCCAAGTATTATGATAAAATAAAGTTTCCAGGGTGTTTCTGCTAATCCTACAATGTCCTTCCAATCTTGACTGCATCTGAGAAATAGTCAATGGAGATTATAGATGGAAGAGCTGGTAAAGGCAGCCTCAGATTCCTACTTCCTTAAGAGGTTTTTGCTGTGGTATGTGTCACTGTGGAAGGAGTACTGTTGCACAAAAAACACTGGAGTGGACCACCAGACAGAAATTTAACAAAGAGCCAAAGGAACTAACAGAAGTTATAACCAATTGGGATTAGTAGATATCTACAGAAAATTCCATCCAAACACAAAAGAATGTACTTGCTTTTCAGCACCACATGGAACCTTCTCTAAAATTGTCCACATACTAGGCAACATAGCAAACTTCAAGAAATTGAAATAACACCCTGTGTATTATCAGAGCACCATGCTTTAAAGTTAGAATTGAAGAACAACACAAATTGTAGAAAACCTACCAACTCATGGAAATTGAACAACATGCAATTGCACCATTCCTGGGTCAATGGAAAAATAAATTAAAGACTTCCTAGAATTCAATTAAAATGAAGACACAACACACTCAAACTAATGGGACACTTTGAAAACTGTACTAAGAGGAAAGTTCATAACTCTAAGTGCTCACATGAAGAAACTAGAAAATAGTCACACCAGAGGGTTGGAATCACAAGTGAAAGCTCTAGAACAAATGGAAGCAAACACTCCCTGGAGCAGTAGACTCCCTGAAATATTCAAACTGAGAGCAGAAATCAATAAAGTTAAAACAAAGAAAACAATTCAAAGAATTAATGTAACAAAGAGTTGATTCTTTGAGAAAATCAAGTAGACAAACATGTATCCAAATTAACCAAAGGGGATAGAGAGAACATGCAAATTAACAAAAATCAGAAATGAAAAGGGGGGCACAACAAATGACACTGAGGAAATCCAGAAAATCTTCAGGTCATACTTTTGAAAACCTATAATCCAAAAAATTGGAAAATTTAAAGGAAACATACAATTTTCTGGACAGATACCACTTACCAAAATTGAATCAACAACAGATATGCAACTAAAACAGACCTATAACCCCTACGGAAATAAAAGCAGTCATCAAAAGTCTCAAAACCCAACCCAAAAAAAGCCCAGGGTCAGATGGCTTCAGAGCAGAATTCTACCAGAAATTCAAAGAAGAGTTAATACTAATACACCTCAAAATGTTCTATACAATAGAAGCAGAAGGGTCATTGCCAAACTCTTTTTATGAGACTATAATTATCTTGGTAACAAAACCACACAAAGACACAACTAAGAAAGAGAAATACAGACCAATATCCCTCATGAATATTAATGCAAAAATACACAATAAAATACTGGCAAACTGAATCCAAGAACATATCAGAAAAATCATCGACCATGATCAAGTAGGCTTCAGCCCTGGGATGCAGGGTTGGTATAACATATAAAAATCCATCAATGTAATCCATCATATAAACCACATGACCATCTCACTAGATGCTGAAAAAGACTGTGACAAAATCCAACACCCCTTCATCATAAAGGTCCTGGAGATATCAAGGATAACAGGAACATACCTGAACATAATAAAAACAATATATAGTAAACCGACACCCAACATCAAACTTAATGGAGAGAAATTCAGAGCGTTTGAAGTTCTAGCTAGAGCAATGAGACAGCAAAAGTAGATCAAGGGGATACAATTGGAAAGGAAGAAGTCAAACATTCACTCTTTGCAGATGATATGATAGTTATATAAGTGACAAGAAAATAAACTCTACCAGGGAATTCCTACAGCTGATAAACACATTCAGCAAAGTGGCCGGATATAAGATTAACTCAAAAAATCTATAACCCTTCTATATACAATTAGAGGGCTGAGAAAGAAATAAGAGAAACGTCATCATTTACAATAACCACAAACAACATAAAATATCTTGGGGTAACACTAACCAAACAAGTGAAAGACCTGTATAGCAAGAACTTTGAGTCTTTAAAGAAAGAAATTAAAGAAGATGCCAGAAAATGAAAAGATTTCCCATGCTCTTGGATACTTGGTGAACATAGTAAAAATGGCAATCTTGCCAAAAGCAATCAATAGATTCAATGCAATTCCCATCAGAAGACCAGCACAATTCTTCACAGACCTTGAAATAACAATACTCAAATTTATATGGAGAAACAAAAGATCTAGGATAACCAAAACAATCCTGTACAATAAAAGAACTTCCAGAGGCATCTAGATCCCTGACTTCAAGCTCTAATATAGAGCTATATTACTGAAAACAGCTTGGTATTGAAACAAAAAATAAGACAGGTAGACCAATGGAATCAAATTGAAAACCCTGATATTAACCCACATTCATTACCAATGAACACCTGAGTTTTGACAAAGAAGCTAAAGATATACAGTGGAATAAAGAAAGCATCTTCAACAAATTGTGCTGGCATAACTGGATAGTGCCAGGTAGAATACTGCAGATAGATCCATGTCTATCGTCATGTACAAAACTTAAGTCCAAATGGTTGAAGGAGCTCAACACAAATCCACACTGAACCTCTTAGAAGACAAATTGAGAAGTACCCTTGAATGAGACAGCTTTCTTAACATTACATCTGTAGCACAGACACATAGACAATTAATAAATGGGACATCCTGAAAATGAGAAGTTTTGTAAGGCAAAGGACACAGCAAGACAAAACAGAAAACAGATATTTACCAACCCCATATATGACAGAGGGCTGATCTGCAAAATTTACAAAGAACTCAGGAAGCTAGTTCCAAAACTCCAAATAACCCAATTAAAAAGTGTGGTACACAAGTAAAAAGAGAATTTTCAATAGAGGAATCCAAAATGGCTAAAAGACACATAAGAAAGTGCTCAACATCCTTAGCCATCAGGGAAATGCAAATCAAAACAACTCTGAGATACCATCTTACTCCGGTCAGAATGGCTAAAAGCAAAAACACCAATGATAACTTATACTGGAGAGGACATGGAGAAAGTGAATACTCATCCACTGCTGGTTGGAGTGAAAACTTGTACAGCCACTTTGGAAATCAGTATGGCACTTCCCCAGGAAAATGTGGTTTCATAATTAATCAACACTTATTGTTTTGTCAAAGGAGAACAAGAAAAGTTCAAATACATAGGATTTTTTGTTAATTTTCTTATTTACTCTGGTATTTACCATTACATTGTAACTTTTTTGCATGTAATTTGGTTACTATAAAATTACATGTCAGATAGAACAAAGGATTTCCATGAAACAATCCTCATCACCAAAGGGACTAGGTAACAAGAAGAACTCTAAGAGATGAATGCATGGACCCCAGAGAACGGAAGGGGCAGGATCTTCTGAGCTATTTGGGAGCATGTTTGTAGGGCAGAGGGAGCTGGAAGAATTAGAGGGTGAGAAGAGGTGGGGAGAGGAGGAAATGGGGGAAAAGGAAGTTTGAGTCAGGGGAAGAATAGAGGAGAGCAGGGTGAAAGATACCATAACAGTGTGAGCCATTATGGGTACGAAGAGAGATCTGGCACTAGGGAGATTCCTAGAGATCTACAAAATGACACCAAGTGACAATCTAGGCAATGGTGAAGAGGCTACCATAAATGCCCTTCTCCTTAATGTGACTGATGACTGCCTTTTATGCCATCCCAGAGCCCTCATCCAGTGGCTTATGGAACCAGAGGCAGACACCCATAGCTAAATACTGAACTGAACTCTGGAACCCAGTTTTAGAGAGGGAGAAGTGAAGAGAGCAAAGAGGTCAGGACCACGCTGGTGAAGCCCAAGGAAACCACAGACCTGAACAGGGGGGAGCACATAGACCCCATAGTGATGTCTGGGAGGGTAGCATGGGACTGATCCAGACCCCTGAATGTGGATGTCAGTCAGGTCTCAGCAATCTATGGGTCCCTTCTAGTGAATCAGTATTTACCTCTGGCATAAGACTTGACTTAAGGAGCCCATCCCACATGGAGAAATGCTCTCTCAGGCTGGACACATGAGTGAGGGCCTAGGTCCTGCCTAGGAAGATATGACAAACTTTGGGAAAGCCCCATGGAGGGCCTTACTCTCCCTGGGGAGGAGAGGGTAGATAAGGTGGGGGGCTGGTGGAGGGTGGGTGAAAGGAGGGAGAGGGATGGGGGATTGACATATGAAGCAGCCTTGTTTCTAATTTGAACTAATAAAAATAATCTCTTGGGGAAAAATTACATGTCAGGTACATGTTCTCCTTTTATCTCTGTGTTAGGTTTATAAACAAAGTGATTGTACCAAAGAGAAAGCTTCTGTAATCTCAGTAAATCTAAACTTCAACAAAATGAATAGCTTTGAAATATTGGTTGTAGTTTCTTGGTTTGTAGCATGAGTGCCATGGAACAAATTGCTGTGAAAGATTTTAAAGCTTTTCACAGAGAATAAAATGACTGTGTACTTAAAGTGTGAAGGAATAATGTTCTCTGTGCTACTTTTGGTTTTACAGAGTTGAGGAACTCCTGCAACTATGCTAAGTCTGGATAAGATCCTCATGATTTGCATGTGACTAGAGCACAATCCACTGTCTTGAATACTTTTTCAATACCTAGCCAAACTCTCCATAAGGATTTCTCCCAAATGCAACACAGCATGGTCTGGAGGGTCTCTCCTAAAATCCTAGTGCTTTTGATGCTTTGGCTGCCTAGTAAGGAGGGTTTTTCCTTTGGAAATTTCTCAAAATGTTTTATTTAATTGTGCTTGAGTTTAAAGGAACTCCTGTCATGATATTATTAATTGCATGTGTGCTTGCTTTTAATTTTCCAAATTCAAGTATCAGATAGGTCATCCAGGTTACCCAGTCTCTATTCTCCCTCTCTGCATGTCTGGGAGACAGAGTCAGAATCACAGGTAAGACAATTAAAGATACCAGCAAGAGTATGGCTGTATCCAGAAATCAGAAGACCCTATGCTCCTGACCTACATTCACTTTCCATTCAGGAGTTACCTTGAGTTTCAATGGCAGTGGTTGGGGACAGACTTTTCTCGCTGCCCGCAGTGGTACAAGTAAGGAGAAAAGTCACAGAGAGAGACAGAAATGAGAGAGTGGCCTTCCCCATATACTCATTTTTGTTCTTTTACCTGTTGACTGCATTTCGCAGATGAAATTAGGATCTGGTGGTCACTTAAGCGCTTTTCCTGGATGGCACAGGGAGGCTGATGTACATTAAAGTCTTCTTCATAACAGCATATTTTTATAGGCATGACAATGCGTCCCATGATTCCCTAAAAACAAAAGCCCATATGCCCAATGTATCTGGATGAAAGTAGCAATTTGGGTGCACAAAATGAAAGATAAGCCAACCTAGCTATTCAAAGAAGGAATTTTTTTATTGCAGGGGACTATAATATGAATAATAGCCATTACTATCATTTGTGGTCCTGTACTCATTGAAGTAGATATGAAATTGTATTCACAAATGCTCGCTCAGAATACAGAGTCCTCTGCCAGAAATGTTTAGGTTATCTAATCATGTTTTCCTCATACCTCTTCAGAAGTCTACAACACCATTAGGTATTAAATAAATAAAATATAGTACTTTCTCTATTAGTGAAATTTCAGGTAACTATAGAAAATGGATAAATTCATAGTATGTAAATGGGTTCTTAGAAATATCATCATGAAGTTTAGGATCATAGTGAGAAACAATAACAAAACAGCCTTAATTAAATCATATAGTAAACAGAAAATGCAATTTAACAGATTAACTAAAGATAACCAAATAACAGATATAATTCATTTCCATTAAAGCTGAAAGTCATATTTTCAAATTGGTCAAAAGGCCATTCATCTGATTCTGAAGTAGTATGTTAGAAATGTGAAATTTCAATTTATAATTTACATTCTCATTTAAATGTTCTACATTTTAACAAGATATCCACACCAGACTGGCATGTTCTTTTTAATGAGTTTTATACTTTAGCTTGAGTCATTGCCATATTCATTATTTAGGAAGGTTTACTATCATTGAGTTATGGTGTGTCCAGAAAAGGAGTTTTCATATGTACACTTTAAAATATTTTATAAAACATTTGGCTCTTACCTATGGTAGTTGTTTAAACTGTAATCATTTTCATGCCCTAGAAAATCTATTCACATCATTGCTTCCTCATAAGTTTCACCTAAGTGAGTGAATGTTTTAAATGGGGGCATGTTTGGATTCTCTCTGAGTTAAGGGGGCAACTGCTTCCTTGATGAGCCTATGGATTTAGGACCATGACAAATCTAGCGATGGTTTTTAAATAGAATTAAATAACATCATGTTTCATTTTTACATTTTGACAAATGTACATTGTATACTTTGGTTACCTCATAGTATATGCATTATGGAATTCTCAAAATGTATTTTATTTAAACAGACTGAGATTTTTTAATAGGACATAAACATGAATATTCTATTTAATACCAGAGTGTGCAATACAATCTCTGACTTTTTCCTTATCCTTTATGAGCACAGTGACAGAACAGGTTTTCACGGAAATCAGCAGTAAACTCCTGAGGGAGCCCTTTGGAAATGACATACATGTTATGCAGAAGTGAAGTGATTTTGATACTATTATAGGTAAGAGAAACTAAAGATGACAGGAAGGAGGAAAGAGGAGAGGAAGAAGAGGGAGAAGAATGTTACAATGTAATATGAAAAATTTTTACTTTACTGGTTTACTTCCCAAGTGTCGTGTTACAGTTTTAGCCCTTATGTGACAGAAAATAATTAACCAGTTGGATCCAGGACACAATCACAAAAATTCCGACCAATGGGTTTAATGCATGCATGGGAAAACTACATTAGAGCATAAAGAAGTATGACAGGATGATGTGGCCACAGATGATGGAATGCTACCTACAAAGGTTGAAACAATCAATGGGTAAAGTCTCATTAATACCTATCTGGATCACCACCACACACTTCCTGTTCTTGACTGATTGATCTTGATTTTGTAGTTTTTCTCTTTAGAACTGTGACACACTACACCCCTTCCATTTAAAGTACAGATTTTGGTAATGTGTTACAAGCATTACTGGAACACTGGTGCAAATTTGGACCAGAAAACAAAATATGAGAAATATCTCAGAGTGATTTAATTTCATATTTTGACGTGGAAGATTCTTATACCTTCAGAAGAAAGCCCATCAAACCCCGTATTTTAGCATGAAACTCCATGATGCCTGGAAAATACATACTAAGGACTATTAAGCGCAGCTGCTCCCAATCCTTGCTGAATGCCATTTGCCCATAGCACAGGCTAGTGTATGGGTACTTCTTCAACAATCTGGTCACAATCTGTACTGGTATCAGGTACAAGCAAGACAAAGGATGGGCATGGGAGTTTCCATTCATACTCCTAGGTCTATAAATGCTCTTGATTCTAGCTGAGAGACGGATTAATTTTGTGAATTTCTCCAATCATAGTCAAAATTGCTGTTTGATCTTGGAAGAAAATTATGTAGAAATATTATTTGTGTGTATATTTCCTTTTAATTTTCCAGTCATTGGGCTAGAGGAAACATCCTAATAACCCAGTCAAGATTACACCCATCAGCATCTATAGGAGAGTGCAATCACCAAATCCAAGAACATATCAGAAAAATCATCCACCATGATCAAGTAGGCTTTTCCCTGGGATGCAGGGTTGGTTCAACATTTGAAAATGTATCAATGTAATAAACGATATAAACCAACTGAAGAAGAAAAAACACATGATTATCTCACTAGATGCTGAAAAAGCATTTGAAAAAATCCAAAATTGCTTCATGATATAATTCCTGGAGAGATCATTAATAACAGGAACACACCTGAACATAATTAAAAAAATAGAGTAAGCCAACAGCCAACATCAAATTAAATGGAGAGGAACTCAAAGCTATTTCTCTAAAATCAGGAACAAGACAATGCTGTTCACTCTCTCCATATCTCTTCAATATTGTCCTTGAAGTTCTAGCTAGAGCAATAAGACAACAAAAGGATATTCAGGGGAAACAAATTTGAAAGGAAGAAGTCAAACACTCATTGTTTGCACATGATATGATAGTATACATAAGTGACCTGAAAAACTCTACCAAGGAACTCCTATGGCTAATAAATATCTTCAGCAAAGAGGCAGGATACAAGATTAACTCAAAAAAATCAGTAGCCCTACTATAAATGGATGATAAATGTGCTGAGAGAGAAATCAGAGAAACAACACACTTTACAATTACCACAAACAACATAAAATACCTTGGGGTAACCCTAACCAAAAAGTGAAACACCTGTATCATAAGAATTTTGAGTCTTTAAAGAAAGAAATTAAAGAAGATACCAGAAAATGGAGGATCTTCCATGTTCTTGGATAGGTAGGATCAACACAGTAAAAATGGCAATTTTGCCAAAAGCAATCTACAAATTCAAAAGCAATCTACAAATTCAAAGCAATCCCCATAAAAATCCCAGCACAGACCTTGAGAAAAAATTTTTCAACTTTATATGGAAAAACAAACGACCCAGGATAGCCAAAACAACCCTGTACAATAAAAGAACTTCTGGAGGCATCATCATCCCTGATTTCAAGCTCTATTATACAGCTATAGTCTTGAAAACAGCAAAAAAAATAGACAGGTAGACAAATGGAATAGACTTGAAAACCCTGATATTAACTGGAACACCTATGAACACCTGATTTTTGACAAAGAAGCCAAAGCTATACTATGGAATAAGGAAAGCATCTTCAGCAAATGTTGCTGGCATAAGTGGATGCTGGGTTGGAGAAGAATGCAGATAGATCCATGTCTATTTCCATGCATAAAACTTAAGTCCAAATGGATGAAAGACCTCAACATAAACCCACCCACCCTGAACTTATTAGAAGAGAAAGAGGGAAATACCCTTGAATGAATTGGTAGAGGACATGGCTTGCTGAACATTACACCAGTAGCACAGACACTGAGATACACAATTAATAAATGTGACCTCCTGAAACTGAGAAGCTTCTGGAAGGTAAAGGACACAGTCAACAAGACAAAATGACAACCCAGGGATTAGGAAAACATATTCACCAACCCCACATCCGACAGAAGGCTGATCTTGAAAATTTACAAAGAACTCAAGAAGCTAGTCCCAAAACACCAAATAATCCAATTAAAAAGGGGTATACAGAACTAAATAGACAATTCTCATTAGAGGAATCTAAAATGGCTGAAAGAAACATAAGAAAGTGTTCAAAACCCTTAGCTATCAGGGAAATGCAAATCATAACAACTCTGAGATACCATCTTACTCCAGTCAGAATGGCTAAAAGCAAAAACACCAATGACAGTTTATGCTGGAAAGGATGTGGAGAAAGGGGAACATTCCTCCACTGCTGGTGGGAGTGCCAACTTGTACAGCCACTTTAGAAATCAGTGTGGTCATTCCTCAGGAAAATGGGAATCAGTCTACCTCAAGATTCAGCAATTCCACCTTAGGCATATACCCAAAAGAAGCACATTCTACAACAAGGACATTTGTTCAGCGATGTTCATAGCAGCATTATTTGTCATAGACAGAACCTGGAAGCAAACTAGATGCCAGAAGTACTCCACAATGGAGTACTACTCAGCCGAAAAAAAATGGAATCTTGATATTATCAGGCAAATGACGGAACTAGAATAAACCATTCTGAGAGAGGTAACCCAGTCACAAAAAGACAGGCATTGTATGTACTCACTCACATATGGATTTTAGACACAGAGTAAAGGACTGCCAGCCTGCAGCCCAGGCTGCCAGAAAAGCTGGTAAACAAGGAGGACCCTAAGAGAGATATATGTGGTCCCCTGGAGAAGGGGAAATGGACAAGATCGCCTGAGAAAATTGGGAGCTTGAAGGGAAGGGAGTGGGAACTAGGAGAATGAGATGAGTAGAAGAGGAGGGGTGAGGAGGACCTGATGGGACAGGGAGGTTGAGTTTGGGGAAGAACAGAAGACAGCAAGATAAGAGATACCCTAATAGAGGGAGACATTATAGGTTTAAAGAGAAATCAGGCACTAGGGAGATGTCTGGAGAGCTACAAAATGACACTAACAATCTAAGCAACAGAGGAGAGGCTACCTTAAAAGACCTCTTCTGATACTGAGATTGATGACAAATTCATATGCCATCATATAGCCTTCATCCAGTAGCTGTTGGAAGTAGAAACAGACATGCACAGCTAAAGCTTGGATTGAATTGAAATCCAGATGCAGAGAAGGACTATGAGCAAAGGGGTCCATACAAGGCTGGTGAAACCCACAGAAACAGCTTACCTGAACAAGGGAGAACTCTTGGTCCCCTTACTGATACCTGGGAAACCAGCATTGGACTGATCCAGACACCCTGAATGTGGTATCAGTGAGGAGACCTTGGAAATTTATAGGGCCTCTTGTAGTGCATCCGTGCTTGTTGGTAACATAGTAAAGGACTTTAGGAGCCCATCCTACATGGAGGGTTACTCCCTGAGCCAAGACACAAGGGGGTTGTCCTAGGCCATTTCCCAAAGAATAAGAGAAACTTGAAGACCCCCTATGGAAGGTCTCACCCTCCCTGGGGAGCAGAAAGTGTATGGGATAGGTAGGATGTTAGTTTGGGGGGGGCAGAGGAGCAAGGGAGGGAGAGGAACCGGGGAATGCCATGTAAAGTAAATGTCTTTCTAATATAAAAGGGAAAAAAAGATGAAGTATTTCCAATCCTAATACTAAAAATATTGGACTGTAGATTCTGCAAAAAAATCTGGTCTGTGGATGATTTACTCTGATTACAAGTCCCTGAATTTTTTCAAATATTTAGGACTTGCTTGTATTTCATGTTTATTGAGGTTCTGGCAGCACATATGTTTGTGTACCATATGAGTGCAATATATTCAGATGACTGGAATAGGGGCACAGACATCCTGGATCTAGAGTTACAGACAATTACTATCAGTCATGCGGTTGCTGGGAATCAAACCCATGTCCTCTGGAAGTGGAGATAGTGCTTTTAACTTCTCTCTCTCTCTCTCTCTCTCTCTCTGTGTGTGTGTGTGTGTGTGTGTGTGTGTGTGTGTGTGTTGGCATATATGTCCTTTGAAATTTAGCTCTTTCCGTAATTCGACTGCCCAGGAAATCATAGTTTTTCATGGAAGTCAGGAAGAACATTCCGTATTTTTGATTCTAGTTTGGGGAATAGGACAGAGTTTTAGGATTTAGAAAAAATTATATGATCCCTATCAAAAATACCACATTGAGTTTAAATCCTGCCAAAGAGAAACAGTGGTAGAAGTTAGTGAACACTGAAAGAACAATTAGGGTATCCTTGACTCTCACTTCTGCTTCTTGGGTGGTTTATGTCATGACTTGAATCACTGTGGGAGGATAGCTTTCATACTGTTGACAGTAATAATTTGCCACATCTTCAGGCTGCAGGCTGCTGATCTTGAGAGAATACTGTGTGCCAGATCCACTGCCACTGAACCTTGATGGGATGCCATCTGCCAAGCTGCTTGCAGCATAGATCAGGAGCTTAGGATGTTCCCCAGATTTCTGCTGATACCATGCTAAATTACTGTAAATGCTCTGACTTGACTGGCATGTGATAGTGACACTTTCTCCCAGTGATGCTGACAGGATGTCTGGAGACTGAGTCATCTGAATGTCACATTTCGCACCTGAGATTGGAAATTTGAAAACAAATCTTAACACAATTAGTTTTGTTATAAAAGGATTTCCCAGAGACCAGGCAGGACTAACAAGAGTCAGATGAATGAATTTCCATTTCTGTCTTCCTTACCTGTAAGCCAAAGCAGCAGCAACCCCAGGAGGTGAGTGGGGGTCCTCATGTCTGTTCTGTGACTGGTGTGAAGCTGACTACAGCACAGGATGTGACCTGATTATAAAGAAGTGCTCAGGGCTGTGGGCTGTGTTCTGGGTGCATGCAAATCAACAATGGCTGGGCACAGGTGCAGGGCTGTTGAGGTCACTGATTCATTAAATCCCTGTGGTTCTCCTATGTCTCAGATAAGACAGACAGCTCCATTCTATGTATGCCACCTTATTTTCATTTCTGTAATTTTCAAAATAGGATTTCCTGTTCCATTTCCTTCAATTTAAGGGATTATGGCATAGTGTATAATTCTCAGCAGTAGACAAATTATTACATGTTCCTTTCATAGATATGTATAAATGTTATTACTGTAGTTCAGGTTTATATTTTTGTTTACTCTTTATATGTGAGACTGAATTTTAATTATAATATCACTCTTTTATCTTTCCTCCCTCTAAAATACCCAAAACATGCCAGGTTTGGGTGGGGCATGCCTTTAATGCCAGCACTTTGGAGGCAGAGGCAGGTGGATCGCTAGGAGTTTTAAGCCAGAGTTGTCTCCAGAGTGAGTGCCAGGATAGGATCCAAAGCTACACAGAGAAACCCTGTCTCGAAAAAAACAAAATTTAAAAAACAAATACCCAAAACACCTCTTCCTGCTTGTCTTCAAATTCATGAACACATTTAGTTTCATTAATTGTTATATATTAGTCCATGGACTGATTATTGATGTGCTATTGCACGGGGAGGAGCAGCTCTTCATCCATGAGTTTATTCATTTCTCTGTAATTCTTCATGAAGAATTGAAGCCTCATGAATTTTTTTCCCAACCAGTCTTCCAGGTCCATTGGTATCCTCCTTGTTCAACTCACATTTGTGCATGTTGGTGAGATTTTAGTGGTATAGATTTGGATACTAGTAATAGATACAAGCTTAGAGCCAACTCCCTGATCTTCTGGCACTTTATGATCTTTCTACTCTCTTATTCAAAATGTTCCCCAAAACTATATTTATTGGAACTGTTCTCCACAACTACCAAGCAGCTTCTTGTTCATGATTATTCCCATTAGGGTAAAAAAATAATATTGGAAGACATGTTTTGTAAATAAAGACAGGATCTTGTGTAACTAACAATTTTTTTCAGGCATGATATTAATCCCCCTGTCCAGGAAGGTCGTTGTTCAAGGCTAGTGTCCTAGGGCAGGACTTTCTCAATCTACAAAACATGGATTTCTTAGATCTTGTTTGAAAGACAGACCCATTTCCACAGTGCTGTATATTCTACAAAATGTAGTAAGATACTATCATCAATTTTCTGTAACCCCAAAAGAGTGACAAACAGTACTACTTTCATTATTTACTTCTTCCAGATGAAGACAGAGGTCATCACTAATGATAGCTTACTCTGAGGTCTAGCTCTTTTTCCTTAATAAATTGGAAAGAGTTGTGAAATTATCAATTCTTAAAGTGCTATTCATAAGAGACTTCTGTTATTTTGTGCCATGGGTATTGGAGGAGTAAGAGAGTTTCTCCTTCTTTATAATTTAACAGAGTTTTCAGGGCAAATATGCATTTACTGAATTTTAATCCACCATTTAAAAAACAAATCTCACACATCATGGTGCATTCTCTGCTTAGAGCCTTAAGGCATCCTGGGGCACCTCTATGAGTTCCCATCACAAGGATGGTGCCTCATCATCAAAAACAGTATGTTAATATTTTCAACCCTTAAAACTGTAAGATTGGAATCCCTTACTCCTCAGCTGCATAGTTCAGCTTACGTTGCCTCATGAAATTAAGGTGGGTGTTGAATATATGTAAGTGATTGGATTTATGATAGTACTTAGTTTTTATGTATGTAATGATATCCAAATATCACTGAAGAAATTGAATAAATTATTAACCCTAGAAACTATAGTCTTGATCTCCAAAGACTTGAGCATGTTATGTAGAGATACTCATCAAGGCTTGGTTGATTCTCTGGTGCTTTCCTAGACCCCGGAACTTATCTGACACTGACAAAGTGGGCCATCTAACCATTGTCTCCACATTTCCATGGTAGTCCCAGGTAGGGTGTTGATCATCTTAGGAGCATGCAGTATATTTGTGGGTGCTTTTCTTGTCTTGCTGTTTATCTATGTCTGCCTAAGGTGCAGGTGAACATCTAATACTCACTTTCTAATTTCACATCTCTTGGGATGGTTACTCATTCACCATTTCTATAGGAAATCATAGAAAGAAAAGAGACGCTGACAATGGGACATCTAGAAGACATAACAATGAAAGAGAAACTGGGGAATTAAATTATTGTATCACTGTTGCTGCAGGACTCACATTTTCCACAGCTAGTCCCCAGTACCAGAAACTACATGTACAGGTTTCCACAATAGATCTGTAGATTTATTGGGTCTATTCTATTTCTGTGAAGGCATAACATGACCAAGCCAACTCTTATAAATGAAAGCACTTATCTGGGACTTATTTACAGGTTAGTTAATTTTCCTTCTATTAGGGAGCATGGCTGGCTGTACACAGGCAGATGTGAGAGGTGAGAATTCTACATCTGGATAAATAATCTGTCATAAGATAGAGAAACAGTCTTCCTGGGCTTCTGAAACATCAAAGTCCATCTACAAGTGACACACTTCCTCCAAAAAGGCCACATCTTAGTCATTTCAAATAGTGCCACTCTGTAAGATATCATATATATATATGTGTGTGTGTGTGTGTGTGTGTGTGTGTGTGTGTGTGTGTTTAATAATTTACATTAAGATGATTGTCGAGTTTGCTCATGGGACAGCAGGCAGACTCCAGCAAACCCAGAGTGTGAGAAGGCATTGGTAACAGGCCTGCCTCCATCCACAAGAAGAAGACTGACATCAGAGTATTGGAACTTTTTGCATCTACCAGAAGGGAACCTTGGTCACATACACACCAGGAGAGGAAGAGACTCCTGCTACACCCACCAGAAGAAAGGATGGGAAGAAGAAAATATGAAAGGACATTCAACAACAGAAAAATGAATATGTCACCACCGGAGACTAGGGACCATACACCAGCAATACATGAACATCACAATACAGATGAAGCAGAAGAGAATGACCTTAAAAACATCTTCATGAAAATGATACAGGGCCTCAAAGAGGATAGGAGAAAATTCCTTAAAGAAATGGAAAAACCAAACAAACAAACAAAAATTACAAGATATCAACAATTCTTTCAAGGAAACACTTCAAGTCCTAAAAACTGAAATAGAGACAATAAAGAAAGCACAATATGAAGGAATTATGGAAATAGAAAAGCTGGATAAATGATCAGATGTAGAGCCCTGGTTGAGGGCTCTACCCTGCCTTGGGAATGGAGGGTGGATGGGAGAGGAGGGATGGTGGTGAGGGGAGGGAGAGGGAGAAGGGATCGACATGTGAAACAAGCTTTTTCCTAATTTGAACTAATAAAAAATAATAATAAAAGAAAGTGCTCAAAATCCTTGGCCATCAGAGAAATGCAACTAAAAACAACTCTGAGATACCATCTTATACTGGCCAGAATGGCTAAAATCAAAAACACCAATGACAGTCTAGGCTGGAGAGGATGTGGAGAAAAAGGAACACTCCTTCATTGTTAGTGGAATGCAAACTTGTAAGACCACTTTGGAAATCAGTATGGTGGTTTCTCAGAATAATGAGAATCAGTCTACCTCAAGATCCAGCAATTCCTCTCTTGGGCATATACCCAAATAATGCAAGTTCACACAACAAGGACATATGTTCAACCATATTCATAGCAGTATTTTTTTCAGTAGCCAGAACCTGGAAGTAACCTAGATGCCCCTCAACTGAAGAATGTATAGAAAAAATGTGGTATAGTTATACAGTGGAGTACTACTCAGCAGAAAAAAGCAATGGAATCTTGAAATTTGCAGGCAAGTGGATGGAACTAGAAGAAACCATCCTGAGTGTGGTAACCCAGTCACAAAAAGACAAACATGGTATGTACTCACTCATATATGAATTTTAGACATGGAGCAAAGGATTACCAGCCTACAATCCTCTTCACCAAAGAAACTAAGAAACAAGAAAGACTCTAAGAGAAAAATGCATGGACCCCAGACAATGGGAAGTGGCAGGATCTCCTGAGCTAATTGGGAGCATGAATATAGGGGAGAGGGAGATGGCAGAATGACAGGAGGAGGAGAAGAGGAGGGAAGAAGAGGAAATTGATCATCAGAAATGTTGAATTTGGGGAAGAATAGAGAATAACAGGATGAGAGATACAACATCAGAGGGAGCTCATTATAGGTCTGAGGAGAGATATGGCACTAGGGAGATTTCCAGAGATCTTCAAGGATGAAAAAAAAACTGACAATATAGGCAATGGTGGAGAGGATACCCTAAATGTTCTCCCCTATAATGAGATGGATGTCTACTTTATATTCCATTGTAGAGCCCTCATCAAGGGGTTGATGGAAACAGAGGCAGACACCCACTGATATACCCTGAACAGAACTCTGGATCCCAGTTGCAGAGAGGGAGGATTGAAGACTAAAAGGGTTGGTACCAGGCTGGTGAAATCCACAGAATCAGCAGGCCTGAACAAGTGGTACCACATTGACCCCAGAATGCTGTCTGGGAGGCCAGCACAGAACTGATCCAGACCCCTGAACATGGATGACAATGAGGAGGCCTCTGCATTCTATGGGGCCCCTGGTATTGGATCAGTACTCTTCCCTGAAATACCACGTGAAGGGATGTTCTCTCAGCCTGGACACATGGGGAGGGCCTAGGCCAAGGCCAGGATGATGTGGTGGACTTTGGGGAGCCCCTGTCGAGGGCCCAACCCTGCCTGGTGAGTGGAGGGGTGATAGGGTGCAGGTCAGGTGGGGGTTGGGGGAGTGCCGGCAGGAGGGGAGGGAGCCGGAGAAAGGATTGACATGTGAAGCAAACTTGTTCCTAATTTGAACTAATAAAAATAAAAAGCTTGTATGCTTAAAAAACACTTATTTCAAATTGTAAATATACATCCCTATTTCTGAGGAGTGTCAGAAATTCACATCTCAAATCACTAGTCCATTACAGGGTATCATATGTAATGAACTGTATGGGGTATTCAACTCTATTTTATTAAGTGGCTTTATATTACTTTATCTCATACAACAGTACACAAATGTAAGTTTCTGATTTATGCCTATGATTTTTGAAGGATATGCTTGTCAAATGAACTTTTGACATAATGTTTCCAATTAATATATTTTATTTGTTGTATCCCCATTATTTCCCAATTTCTCAGTGTTTCCCAATTTCTTATTAGCAAGGCTTGGGATGCATATTTTAGTGTCTATCTGAGTGTATTTGCACCATATTCATTTTCTCCGCACCATGTAAAGTGAGGAACATTCAAGTCTTTGCCCCCTCCCCCTTTTTGTTTTTCCAGTAACAATAGGATTTACACTGACCACCATCCTTTTTGTTTTCCTACAGACTCTGAACTGGTCTGTTACATATCTCTCCAGCAGAGGACAGTGTTTATATTTATCTAGCTAAGGTTTAAGGATTTGTTGTAGATAACTTTAATATATGTATGCCCCAGATCTGTCCCTGGAGTAGCAGCTAAGAGTTTACATCTGTATGTGCAAGGAGACAGAGAAGCAGAGAGCTAACTGGAAATTCAACAGAACCTCACCGAGCTTCATGCATATCACTCTCCAAAAAACAATAATGCCAATCAAACCCATGATTTCATAGTAACCTCTAGAATGGAAAAGTACACTCCAATATATAATGAGGCAGGATTATTTGACCAATCCACCCTACAACTGACATTGAGCAGAAAAGAGGATCCTTAGAATAGGATTTAACAGAAACTCTCCTATTTATTATCATATGCATATTTGATCATGCATTACAATCATATGCATCATGGGAATACTATATGTACATCAAAAGAAGCTTATAAATGAAAAACAGAAAAGCATATACATTAGAAGTCTCAGAAACCAACACTTCCTTTTTCTGGATCAGAAATAGACGCTCATAGAATTATATGTTGAGTAAATTTTACACATACTTTTGTTCTATTGCAATGTATGTGTCCTGTACTTCACTTTAATTTTACTTAAAATCCTTGATGCCTTGTTCCAACATAGATCACAGTAAGACATTCTTCTATAAGGTGAAAAGAGAGTTATAGCCTCATTTTTTCTATTATCAATGTAGTTGTTTACCTCCCAGAAGACACCCACATTTTTAATGCAACTTCTTGTTTTCTACATATTCTATGACTGTATGAAGTTTTTCTTTTAACTGAACTGAAAATTGGTGAAGATATTTTAAAGATTGCATATAGATATTATAAATACGACCCAAGAAATAACTTTATGAAAATTCCATGGCAGTAACCACAATTGATTTTTACTAACACGATTCTGGAATAATACTGGGATTCTGAAGAGGCCTAAAAAATAGCCTGTACCTTAAAAAATAGAGAGCACTGAGTTCAGAATGGCACCAGAGAAATCCAATGTTTTGAGTAAAAATGTTAGTGAATTTAAGAACCTGGAGGTGAATTCATAGTTGCTATGCAGACTCCATTTTCTATTATTGAGAGGATCACTACACAGAGCTTACACAGGTATTTACCAGGTCCTCTACATATATACTGTAGGTTTTAGATTAGTGCAGGTGTGGGATTCCTGAGTGGAAAGAGAAACCCTTCTTTTTGTACATGGCCATAGGGCTCTCTTTTTATCCACTGGGTTGATTCTCCAACATTGGTATGATGGATTTGCCCATACTAGAGCTCACTCTGTAGACTAAGGGAGTCTCAAACTCAGAGATCTGCCTGCCTCTAACTCCCCATCACACGTGCTAGGATTAAAGATGTGCACCACCACTTCCCAGCTTCTACAAAACATTCTTATCATACTTTTGATTTTGGAAATACAAGTATAACTAATAAAGTAATTCTTTTTCAAGAATGTAGATACTAAATTTGGGGTTTCTCTAATGCTCATTTAGACAGCTATTCTGAGCAGAGAGCCTCCAAATTCTGTTGCCCTCAGGCATGTCCAGGAGACCCAGTGTTGGTCTTCTGATGTTCTTCATTCCCTATAACATGTTCCTAGAATATTTCTCATCCTTACCGTGTAAGCAGATCATGAAACTTTATGAAGTTTCTAATAGATACTGAATCTTTTGCTTTTTGCTTCCATGTTTCATAATAGGACAGCTAATTGAGGAAAAAATATAAGATAATAGTTATCTCAGAAGTACACTTCAAGAAGAGTTGACAATGATATGGCATTGTCAGTTGTTATAATTATTAACAAAATAATAGTCCTTATAATGTTATATATATTGAACAGAAAAAGAGTAATGTCATTTATGCACAGCATAATGGCATTAAGCACTTGTGTTGTGCACTTGCAGGTAGAACACCAATACACATAAAGTTATATGTTTTATAAAAATTATATATTTAGTCTATACTTATTACTTATTAGTACTTATTTTACCTTCTCTCATTGGTTTAGTTATATTGTTTCTTTTATTTATTTTCATTTTGTTTTATTTGAAGAAAAAGATAATTTTACAAATTGAAAATTTCATATTAGTACACAATATATTGTGATTATTCTCCCCCTACATGTCTAATCATCTTCTCCATTCCTAATAAATCCCTCCGCAAATCCATATCCATCCCCATTTATGTGATTTCCTGTGTGTGTGACTTTGTTTATCATGTCCACCTGTATGAATATTGGATTGGAAATATTCATTAAAGCTTAATGGAGTTATCAGTGGGTGCACAGCTGAAAGCAATCCTTCAAGTGAATAGTTCAGCAATGAATGCTAAAGACACTGCTCCCCTAGCAATCCATAATTCACTATTTTCAGGTCCATTATTGTGCAGATGCCATGCACACTCCATGGAAACACTGTAGTGATAATTGCTCTGTTTTCTCCAGAAGATGCCATTCACAAGTTTTCTTCCTATTTTCCTGAGATACCTTTCTGAGAAGTAGAGAGAATGGTGGGAATGGCATGTTTATGGCTTAGTATTCTCCATTCACTTACTAATACTTTGTGAAGCAATGATTTTCTAGTCATCACTATTCACTGTGAAGATGTTTTTCTGATTAAGAATCAACAAGGCATTTTTTCTATTTTTTATTTAACTTAGAGACAAGATTATTCTACATATCAAAACGAGTTCCCTCTACCACCCCTCCTCCCCCGTCCCTCACCAACCCTCTATCCAATCCCCTTTCTGCTCACCAGAGAGGGTAAGGCTTTCCATGGGAGATATTCACAGTCTGTCATATCTTTTGGAGCAGGGCCTAGGCCCTCCCCCATGTTTATAGGCTGAAAGACTATCCGTCTATGTGGAATGGGCTCCCAAATTCCATACAAATGCTAGGGATCAATACTGATCTGTTTCCAGAGGGCCTATAAATTGCTGAAGTCTCCTCACTTACACAACACATTCAAGGGAACTGGATAAGTCCTATGCTTGTTTCCCAGCTATCAGTCTGGGGTCCATGAGGTCACAATTGTCCATGTCAGCTGTTTCTGTGGGTTTCTCCAGCCTAGTCTTGACCCTTTTTCTCATCACTCCTCCTTCTCTGCAGCTATTCCAGGAGGTCAGTTCACTGTTTAGCTGTGGATGTCTGCTTCTACTTACATCAGCTGCAGGATGAAGGCTCTAGGATGGCAAATAAGGTAGCCATCAATCTCATTATTAGCAGAGGGCTTTTAAGGTAGCCTCTCTACTGTTGCTTAGATTGCTACTTGGTGTCTTTCCTTTTATATCTCTGTACATTTCCCTAGTGCCAGATTTCTCTTTAAACCTATAATGGCTCCCTCTAATATGGTATGTCTTTTCTTGCTCTCCTCTATTCTCTCCCCCATCTCAACCTTCCTGCTCCCTCATGTTCTCCTCTCCCCTCTCTTTCCCCCTTTTCTTTCAACTAGCTTCAACTCCCCTCCCACTATGTTTCCAATTTTCCAGAAGACCATGTCCTTCTCCAGAGGACAATGTATGTCTCTCTTAGCGTATTCCTTGTTTCCTAGCTACTTTGGTGGTGTGCATTTTAGGCTGGTAAGCATTTGCTCTATGTCTAAAATCCATATATGAGTGAGTACATACCATGTTTGTCTTTTTGTGACTGGGTTACCTCACTCAGGATGGTTTCTTTTAGTTCCATCTATTTTCTGTGAATTTTAAGATTCCATTGTGGTTTTTTTCTCTGCTGAGTAGCACTCAATTGTGTAAGTATATCTCTATGCATTCTTCATTTGTGGTGTATGTAGGTTGTTTTCATGTTCTGGCTATTACAAATAATGCTGCTACGAGCATAGTTGAACAGATGTCCTTGTTGTATGAATGAGCTTCTTTTGGGTATATGCCAAAGAGTGGAATTGCTAGATCTTGTGGTAGAATGATTCCCATTTTCCTGAGGAATCATCTTACTGATTTTCAAGATGTCTATATAAGTTGGCACTCGCACCAGCAGTGGAGGACTGTTCACCTTTCTCCACATCCTCCCCTGCATAAAATGACATGGGTGTTTTTGATTTTAGCCATTCTAACAGGAGTGCAATGGTATCTCAGAGTTGTTTTTATTTGCATTTCCCTGATAGCTAAGGATGTTGACCACTTTCTTAAGTGTCTATCAGCTATTAAAGACTCCTGAATTCAGAATTCTCTACTAAATCCTATACAGCACTTTTTAATTGAATTATTGTTGTTTTGGAGACTAGCTTCTTGAGTTCTTTGTAAATTTTGGAGATCTGCCCTCCGTCAGATGTGGGGTTAGTGAATATCTTTTCCCATTCTGGGTATGAGGATTTGTCTTTCTATGTCCATTGCCTTACAGAAGCTTCTCAGTCTCATGATATCCCATTTATTAATTGTTGATCTCAATAAAGACACAACATACCCAAACTTATGGGTCACTTTAAAATCAGTGCTAAGAGGAAAGTTCAAGTTCATAGCACTAAGTGTTCACATGAAGATACTGAGAAAACTCACACTAGAGAATTAACAGCACAAATGGCAGCTCTAGAACAATTCGAGCACACTCACCCAGGAGAAGTAGATGCCAGGTAATAATTAAACTGAGGGCTGAAATCAATCAAGTTGAAACAAAGAAAGCAATACAAAGTACCAATGTAAGAAACAGTTGGTTCTTTGAGAAAATCAACAAGACAGACAAACATTCATCCAAACTAAGCAAAAGGCAGGTGAACATGCAAATTAAAAAATAGTAATGAAAAGTGGGGCATAACAAGGGACATTGAGGAAATCCAGAGAATAATCAGGTCATACTATGAAAACCTGTACTCCACAAAATTAAAAAAAATTTAAAGGAAATTGACAGTTTTCTGAATAGATTTCATGCACCAAAATAAAATCAAGAACAGATAAGCAACTTAAACATGCCTAAAACCCCTGTGAAATAGAAGCAGTCATCAATAGTCTTCCATCTGAAAAAAAAGCCCAGGGCCAATTGGCTTTAGTGCAGAATTCTACCTGAAATTCAAAGGAGACCTAATACTAATACTCCTCAAATTGTTCCACAAAATGGAAGCAGAAGGGTCATTGCCAAACTCTTTTTATGAGGCTACAATTACCTTTGTACCCAAGCCACACAGAGACACAACTGAGAAATAGAGTTATAGACCCATATCCCTCATGATATTTGATTGACACAAGTTATTTTACAATGAATATCAATATAGACATAGGAGGAAGCTTTATACTTTGTCACATCGAAGTAGAATATGCTAGGAAAGAACAATTATTAGATACTGATTTGTTGATTTATTCAGTACAAACATTGCTGATACTGTCAATTTACCAATCATGACTTCACTTGTTATGTGGAATATGAATGAACCAGGGAAATACCAAAAACATTGGGTGGTTGCCCTTGACAACTTTCTGACTGCCATATATTCTTCTTTAAAATCTTGCTTGCTTGCACACCAACTTGCAGTATTTAGAAAATAAAATGGGAATATATACTAGACCCTGGATCAAAGCCTTTCAGGATATATCTTGGCTTCAGTCTTTTGTTGGATTACAGAGTGTTTTATTCCAGAAAAATTCTGAGTAAAATTTTACTGTAATAACATTATCACTGTGATTTCCATGCCAGGTAAGATTTGTTTCTTTGTGTCTGTTGTGTGATTTGTTTTGTTAGTTTTCCCTTGTTTAAAATACAAGGTATGTATTCACTCCTTTGGTGTTATTCTTAAATACAGTCAGAAAGCATTTGGCTATTTAATAATAGTGCTACTACTGTTCAGGTGACACTTCTTGCTTGTTAGTTTGGGCTTCTAGATAGTATGATTCATGGAAGCTTAAAACCATCAAGGCCTTTTATCCCCTAGCAAACTCCATGGCATCTACCAGGACAATAAAAGCTAATCATCAGGGAAGACACTTCTAGTTCACTTCTTTATTTCTCTATATTGTACATCTAAAGTACATGGTGTAATCAGTAAAATGGTATTATCTTTGAGTTCTCAAGTTCAAACAAGAAAAATGATGAGACTCTCTAACAGCTAGGTAATGTCTAAGTCATCCATAATCCACAACTGGAAGCAATGAATCAGCCCCTGTAATTGGTTATCAGTTCAATAATGTTGTTCTGAGAATAACTTTCTCTAGAAATATGCAATATATATTTAAAACTATTTTTAATTTAATAAACTACATTCTTGTTTGGTTACATGTAGTTCCTTCATATCTCTACCTTGTTTTTACTGGGTTATTTATTTTCTTCATGCTTTTTCAGTTCTTTATGTATTCTAGATATTAATTCCTCTGTTGTATGTTCAGGTGGCAGATCTTTCTACCACTAGGCAGATGGATTATTCAATCAAATGACTCTTTCTTTTGCTGTACAGAAGCTTCATAGCTTCAGGAGGTCCAATTGTCAAATTGTGACCTTACTTCTTGAATGATCACTGTGTCTGTTACTCCTTTATTTTTATAAAGAGGCACTAGGACTAAGGTAACTCTATAAAAGAAAACATAGACTTGGGTCTTGCTTACAGTTTCAGAGGTCCTTCCATTATCATCATTGTAGGGAGCATGGTGGCAGTCAAGTCACTGAGAGTTTTATATGCTGTATCATAGGCAGCAAGGAGAGACAGAGCACTGGGCCTGGCATTTCTGTAGCAACACAACTCCTCCAACAAGTCCACATCTGGTGCATCTAGGCCAAGTCTCTTCATGATTTCTTGACAGATCATCAAAAACGGAATAAACAGAAAATATATGAGCCTATGGGGACCATTCTGAATCAAATAAACCTGATCCAGTCCTATGTAGAGAGTTCTCATCTGCTTCTACATGTTTTTGCAAAGTCCCTGACTGCATATTCAATAGCCTCCAGATTTTTCAGTTTCAGATTTAACATTGAGGTGTTTAAACATTTTGGAGTTACTTTTTGTAAGACTGAGAGTTGGGAATCTAGTTTCCTTTTCTGTTTATGCACATCCATTATTTCTCAGCACTGTTTGTTGGTAGCACTGTTTTTCTTTTTCTGTTATTTGTTTGTGAGATTGTGTATACTCATGTTTTTTAAAGAGTTGACTCTAATGGCTTTGACATAAATTGGGTATTCACACTTGTTTTAATCATTTATGAGTTTTTTTCTGTGATAAACACTACACTGTTTACTATTACAGCTCTATTGTATAATTTAGGAATAGTTATGGTAGTGTCCCTGCATTATTCTTTCTACTAAGTTCCCATATAAATCTTGAATTTTTCTGTGTAGAATTTTATATGGATTAATACATTGTATCTTTAAATTGTGTTGGATTGGATGATAACTTTTACAAGATTAATTCTACCAAACCATGAGAATTTGAAGTTCTTATATTATCCAGCATTGTCCTTGACATATTTCTTAAAAATCCTTAGCCATCAGGGAAATGCAAATCAAAACAACTCTGAGATACCATCTTACTCCTGTCAGAATGGCCAAAATAAAAAACACCAATGACAGTTCATGTTGGAGAGGATGTGGAGAAAGGGGAGCACTTCTCCACTGCTGGTGGGAGTGCCAACTTGTACAGCCACTTTGGAAATCAGTATGGCGACTCCTCAAAAAAAAAATGGGGCTCAGTCTACCACAAGATCCAGCAGTTCCACTCTTAGGCATATACCCAAAAGAAGCACATTCATACAACAAGGACATATGTTTAACAATGTTCATAGCAGTACTATTTGTAATAGCCAGAAACTGGAAGCAGCCTAGATGCCCCTCAACCAAAGAATTGATAGAGAAAATGTGGTACATTTACACAATGGAGTACTACTCGGCAGAAAAAAAAAAAAAACAATGGAATCTTGAAATTTGCAGAAAAAATGGATGGATCTAGAAGACATCATTCTAAGCAAGGTAACCCAATCGCAAAAAGACAAACATGGTATGTACTCACTCATATGCAGATTTTAGACATAGAGTATTACCAGCCTACAATCCACACTGCCAAATAAACATGGAGGTCCCTAAGAGAGACATGCATGGTCCGCTGGAGAAGGGGAGAGGTTCAAGATCTGCTGAGCAAATTGGGAGCACGGGAAGAGGGGGAAGGGAGCTAGGAGAATGAGAAGGGGAGAGGAAGAGGGATGCCAAGGACATGAGTGAGTAAAAGAAAAAAATTAAGGATGGGAGATTTAGCTTAACAGATAAAGATACTTCTTATCAAATCTGAAAAGCTGAGCTCAATCCCTGTCACCCACGTAGTAAAAGAACTCAAACTAAAATATTGTCCTCTGATTTCTACATGAGTGCCCACAAACATAGACTCAGATAAACATAAATAAATTTAAACAAAAATTTAAATGTCCACTCTTTGGTCTCTGTTGCCTTATTAGCTTAATTATTAGAGGTTTCTTTAAGGGATTCTCCTTAGAGTAGAATAATAATAACATATATGACTCCTTTGAACTATTTCTTTTTTGAGAGAAACAAATTTGAAGTATAAATTAACAGGATAATTCATAGAATTGGTCTGTCAATGACAATGAGATGACAAATAAGCACGGGTACTACTTTTAGCAGGATGACAAAGGCAATTTATTTTCAGCAAACAACTGTCCTGAAGGAGAACAACCTGTCAGAGGAGATTCTGAATGAGATAAGGTAGCAGAAAAGAGGTGTAAAGACTTCTGGGCTGAGGAGAGGTACAAGCTAAACTTTCTTTCAACTAAACTTTCTTTCAACAGACAGAATCAAAGTACAGAATAAACAAATTCTGCCCCAAAACAACTTGAAGGAGAACACTGAAGTAAAGAGGGATATCAAAGAGAAACTACATTACCCCAAAATGCAAACAGCATTTTAAAGAAATACTTGAAGCACTTCTTGTGGACTATTGCATGTCACCATTTCAAAACAACTTTTAAACACTGGGATTTCCTGTGGCTGTAAAATGAAGGAGTGAGGCCTGTTGCAGTACCAATGTAGCCAAGACAATTAAGTCTTTTGCTGTTGAATATGGCATCTCAGGACCCAAGATAAAAGATTGAAAGTGCTGAGTTCTCACCACTACATTTCCTCCTAGACGAGACTTTGGTGGGGAGGCTCTAAGAAGAGTCAGGGTAGGGGAAATCATGAGGAAAATATATTGTACAATAAATAGATAAAAGCAGTCACTTAGACCACACTGTGCTCTCAGTCATAGAAAGTAATTCTTCATAGAACCAATTTAACACTGTATCTTCAAATGCCCTAGAGAAATAGCCTTTAGTCTTGCCCATTCTGTTCTCACTTATAATGTCACTCTACCCCAAGATATTGGAGAATTTCAGTTTTTCCATAGTAATAAAGTAAGGCTGAAGCAACCTATTCACACAGTTGAATACACTCTGATATACCTGTCTCAATTCTGTCTTACTCAGAACTTCAGGGAAACCCAGCACTGTGAGAAGCCCCACATCACAGTAGGTGAATGAGATTCACATCCTCAGAAGTCACTGGGGGATACTTGTAAGCATTTCTGGTGTTGAATGTAATTTAATTACACAGATGGCCACACTTGGTTGACCTGCTCCCTACCCAAATTACTGTAGCCATTTACTTACCAGACACATTTCCATGACAAAGTATTTCATCATAAAAAGACAACTCTTGTAGAAGAATTTACCAGCTTAGTATAAAACTGATAGATGTGGTAAGTACTTAAAGTAGGAAAAAGTACATATCTCTAAACTGCATCAATACTGCCTTAAAGAAAATGTGGAAGATCCTGTCATGTGTCAGTCAAACCCTTGGCCACATTTCATCTGTGTGAGAAAGCATCTGGGCCATAGGGAACCAAAGGGTTTTTGTTTCAGTCTGTAGCATTGTGGGGGTGGGCTAGTACTTCCCTGCTGACAGTAGTAAGTAGCAGCATCTTCAGCCTGCATACAGCTAATTGTGAGAGAATAAGAAGTCTCTGACCCACTGCCAGTGAAGCTACCATGGACTCCAGCAGCCAGGTAGGATGTACTATAAATCAGGAGTTTGGGGGAAGCTCCTGGTTTCTGTTGGTACCAATGAAAGTAATTGGCACTTATACTTGAGCTGGCTCTGCAGGTGATGATGACCTTCTCCCCATTAGATGCGGTCATGTATCCTGGAGACTGGGTGAGCACAATTTCTCCTTTGGACACTATGGTCAAGAGAAAGTGATGAATTAAGGAAGTTGTTAGTAGACACAGCTATATACAATAATTTCATGTCAACCAATATTCAGAAGAAAGAACTGGAAAATAGTTTATCTTGAACTCAAAATTCCCTAGTAAGAAGAGAATCATATGTTCTGAGCTCATGAGCACTACCCTGTTTTACCTGTGACACTGATTAGCAGGAAGTTTAAAATCTGCACGCAAAAATCCATTGTGCTTTGTAATCCCTAGATCAGGCTAATTACTGCTCTTTTCATAAGGACATCCTTTTAAAACAATGGTGAGTCATTTGTGATTTATGCGAACAAAGTATGCAAATAGCCAGATATAGGTCAGTCTGCTCATGGCTTATAAACCCATTTGGTGCTTTATTTAGGCCAAGCATAGTTAAACCAGGACCCTATCTAAATATTTGTAGATATTACACTGATTTCTTTTCCTCATTTTTGGTAACAAGTGTAGACCCAGATTAATGCTGATGTGTTCCTCTGAAGCATGGCCTAATTTGATCTTCTAGAAAAAGCCAAATATAATCAAAAGTTTGAGGATTAAATCTCCCATGAAAAAACTGAGGAGGATAACTATTTATAATGTTCTCAGAGAAGTTTTAGATCTTTTATCTGCTTTCTGTTTTCCTCAAAGCCACTCAACTGAGATCTGCACTTAGAAACCAGCATCAAAGTGTGTGATTTGGAACCTCTGTGTGCTCACAGACATTTCTGCAGTAGTCAAGCACAGACCCCATCATAGGAAAAAGAGTATCCCCTGCCTCAGTGAAATAGATGAAAAAACATGAACCAATTTTTAAACTATCATTTGTCTACAACTCTACCTCATGTTCGATTTAAAAGAACCGTGGGGTGTAGGTTCAGGAAGATGCACTTATCTAAATAATCACTATTCTCAATATATACCCTGCTCTGTCACTGTTTAGCTCACATCATATTATCATATGGGAATATCTGAACACACTTCTCAAATAAATTACATTTTAATTATGAAAGAGTAACAGCTCCTGAATCTGAATATTTATGTATAATTTTGATCAAAAATTAACTTTATCTTACAGTAAAGTTTAATTATGTTCCTGTAATCTGATAATTTAAACAGAATCCATGAAGGAGATGGAAATCTCCTTAGCTCTTTCTTAAAAATGGCACTCTCATTCCTCCCATCATGAAAGACTTCTTCCATTGAGTATCAAAGATAAGGTAAAGTAATAATGAAAATTTGTGACTAGGTACACACATTGAGAGACCCTGACATAAAATCTGTTGAGATAAAACTGTGAAGTATGCTTTACTGAGCACTCAGTTCTGAGTAAATGGCTACATTTCCTTAAAGAAAACCAGTGGTTTCATCTTTAAATGTTTATGTTTAGTAATTTAGTAGTTAGTTGCTAGTCTTATTCTTCTCCCTTAACAATGAAATAATTTCCTATATTCTTGTGAAGATAGGTTTTATATTACAAATTTAAAGGCACTAAGTCATCCTTGGTGTTGTATAAAACAAACATACAAGCACATTGATCAAGGAGCCTCCTGTTGATAAAGCAAGGTATCTCCATCAGCTCTGTCCTTAAATTAGGGTATGGTACTCAAGAGTCCCTCAAAGACACAATAATTGTATTGGAACTATTGAGAATGAGGGACATCCTATCTTTTCTTGTAATTTATTTTGATCTATTTATTTTATTCTATGGATATGTATGTTTTGTCTGCCTGTAGGTGTACCACATGGATATTTGGTGTCCAAGGAAGTTAGAATAGGCCTACAAATCCAAAGGATTTGAAGTTACCAGTAGTTGTGAGCCACTGAACCTGAGGCTTCTAGAAGAGCAACAAATGCTTTTAACTGTTATGCCATCTTTACATCCTATAGGAAATCTACTCCAATCTGCTCTTGTACTTTGACTACTATAGTGGATGTGGATCCTACTGAATCAGGAGAGATTTTTCCTAGAAGCCAGAATTCTGGGAGAGGATTGATTCCTAAGACAGTGGTTCACTAAGCTAACTGTGGCTGTGGTCAGTTCTAAGAGAACTCTAAAGGAAGTAAGAAAAGACTTGGAGATCTTCCTAGGTCCTAGTTGATCAAGAGCCTAGGGACTGCATCTTGTCTAGTGTTACAGTGACTTTGCAGCTCTTGGCTGTGTTATTGACTGGAAATATATGTGTTAGTGATGCCCTCTTCTGGTAAGATGGCTAAATTGAAGACAGGCTAGGGTATTGTCTATTTTGGAATCTAGAGGAAAAGCTGTATTCACAATTATCAGTGCCAAGATCTAGAGTGCTTATGCTGAAAAGCCCAGAAAAAAAAACGCTTATGTTGAAAGCCTATATAGTAGTTATTCTTTCCTCCCAGCAGTCAGATGCATAAGGAAGACTGATAACCACACAGTCACACATATACATATACACATTCCAATTCTTGCCATTATTAATTAAATATTAATAAGAAAGTTTTAAACACACCTGTAAACATGTCAAAAGTGTATGTGCAGATTCATAGATACTAAGTTCCCCCTGTCTTACAATGAGGCTCCCACCAGATAAAATAATCCAGAACTTTCTCATGGTAACAATGGTATCAAGTCTTTTAATATAAAACCATAATACATAAAAATGTTGAATAGCCTATGTAGTTTGAAAATGATTCTACTCTACTGATGTTGCTGTTCCCATTTGTGGTCACATGGCTACCTGTGTATTGAACATTGTTGCTGCTACTCAGAATCAAGTGAGGGTACTGATATCACACAACAAGGCATACTAAAAGACAAATAATAGTAATTTGAAATCAATTTCCTATGGAAAATGCATTATTTGGTGCAGCTTATGAAGTAAAAAACATACTTTATTGAACCACTGAAAGAAGTATTATAGTAAATTGAGGACCATGAAACCCCACAGAGGACAGCAAGACACTGATAGGAAAATGTTGATGACTTATTGAAATTGACATTTTAGTTGTAATAGCTTACATTGCATCTTCATTATATCATATTTAAAGGTAAATGAAATAATGAGTTAATCTTTCTAAGGATACATGACTCAGTTGATCATCTGGTTAAATCAAATGACTTTCTGTCCTTCATTGGCACTCAATTCTAAGTAGCTAGGATGAGGAGGCAGATCCTAATCTTGTAAGCTTCACTGTTTTGTTCCACAGCCTAGCAAGAACTGTATTGTCACACAAGATGAAACCAGCCTGTCTCTGTCAAATGCCTTTTTTAAATGAACTGAAATTGAACTTACACTCTAGATACTTTCCTGAGATTCCCAACTGTTTTGTATCCCCACAGGGATGACTGATTGCCAAGACAGGAATATGGCTCTAAAATTAGCATTTTTACATATCTAAATTTGGATCATTTTTATTATCTTGTTGGTAATTCTTGCCATCCCTTTCATTGGGAATAACACTCTTTTATAACCACTTTATATTTTTGAAATTATATATAATAACATAATTTTCCCACTTGCTTTTTATTCCTTCAGACACTCTGATCTACCCTCTTTGCATGTACAAAATTAGTTTATGTGAAATAAGCACTTTGTGTACTGAAGGATGCAGCAGTCCCCAGCTTTACCTCTTCTTGTTTCAACCACCCAGTATTTTTTTGTGAAATAGCCAGACTGTGATTGTCGCTGTGAAGTTACTATTCTGATGGGATACAATTACCTCTGCCCCTAAGTCTTTCTTCTTCTTTAGGCCTAGCAGCACAAGTATGAACAAAATTCTTTTTTTTCTTATTAGAAAATTTGTTCCAATTTTCTCATTTTTTCTTTTTTTATTTGAATTAGAAACAAGATTGTTTTGCATATCAATCTCAGTTCCCACTCCCTCCCCTCCTCCCCTACCATCCTCCCAACTAAAACCCTACCTATCATATATCCTTTCATATTAATTGGAATAGGGCCTAGACCCTCCTCCAAGTGTCTTGCCTCAGGGAGTATCCCTGTATTTGGATTGGGCTCCCAAAGTTCACACCTATGCTAGGGATAAGTACTGAAATACTACAGGAGGTCCTGTAGATTTCTGAGGTCTCCTCACTGAAACACACATTCCTGGAGTCTGGATCAGTCCCATGCTGGTTTCCCAGCTATGAGTCTGGAGACCAAGAGATCCCCATTGTTCAGGTCAGATATTTCTGTGGCTGTGAACAAAATTGTTATGATGAGTTAAATTTATGCATTTAAGATATGGATTGATTATATCAATATATTATTTAATTTATGACTGTGAAATTTGTGTCAAATATGACAATCAATGCCAAAGCATACTTAAGATATTTTAGCATTTTTAAATTGCCCCAGATCACCATTTTATTACCTTCTGTGTTTTTCACCTAAGTGATTTTTTGGTTTATAAAAGCTCTCTACTGTGATTCTATTAACAGTTGGGTGACTATTTAAGTAGGGTAGTATACTGGATTGTATATAGGACATTGGGAAAATGCACTAAAAATATATTACTGTAAATCTTTTGTGATCCCAATAAAAGGAAGCACAGAAGCAACTCTGTGTATCTTAATATATTCTTTTGTTCTATAGTTGTGTATATGATCTTAGTATAGGTTTAGTATAATAGGGCTATGCACTTTATTAAGAAAATAGTTTTAATTACAGAGTAAGAGGATGAGTTTACAAAATTTTGTTTTCTTCTCTTTCAGTCTCTGTTGGCAAATCCTTGAAAAGTAACAGTATGGTGGATGACAGCATGCTGGAGCTCTTCTCTGAAAATGTTATCACATCACATAATAGAGAGAGACCGATATCCTAGGGAGATTAAGTTTCTCCTGGACCTAGAATACTACCATGGAGAAGAGAGTTTCATGTGTCTGTGTGCAGCATCTCAGAGAATAGTACAAGGGAGCTACACATCTCAACCTTTGTTCCATCAGTAATGAGATTGTATGTGCATGACCATTGAAACACAACCCTTTTAATGTAAGAAATGAAAAAGAATCTGAATTTTTCCATGGAGACCTGCCTTCAACTCTGTATCTCAGAAGGTGCTTGAAACTACAGATTACCATCTGTGGTTCATGCCATTCATTCTTAATTTATAATTCTTCCATTATGGAACCACCTTAGGACACATTAGACATCTCATGGAATACCCTTAGATATTTTTCTTTCCACCATATGCCTACAGACCCTGGTTGTGTTCCTTAAGAACTTCTGCATAGCCATCTATCTCCTCAAGTATGGATCCAGTTATAATTCTGTTATTCCAGGATGAAGATAGTCTCACAGATGCTGCCATTGATAACTATGTTCCCTTAGGAGCTGTAACAAATTCTGTGATGGTAGATTATGGCAAGGGAGATAGAAAATCCAATATTTAAATGGGGAGCAGTGAAAGAGATTCTCAACTTCTGAGTACAAATGCTATGTTGAGAAGGGTAAAAGATCAGAATATTCTAAGTCATCTAAGGAACACAGGGTTAGGTCTGAGTGACTGCCAGTTCACTCAGTTTTGATGGAAAGTGGGAAAGTTCCTGACCTCAGATGGCATGATGGAAATAATTAGGCAGAGCCTTGATAAACTGAGAGTCAGGCTGAGATGGATAAGAGATCTGCCCCTTTAGTATTATTAATAATTCCCCAAGTTTTTAAAACAAATTTTTATGTTCATCCCAAAGCAACACTTTGAAAAAAAAAACTAACAGTAAGGAATTCTGTGCTAAATAAAGCCATGCCCAGTAATGTGAGAAGTGAATAAGATTTCCTCAGATTTTTGGGATTTTATCAGACAGTCACTGTCACTAATGGAAATATAGCCAAAAGGCATGAACTGTAACTGGAAACATTCTTTGGTCCTCAGAATAGCTCATATTCTTTGGAGAGCAAGAATGTGTTTCTGGGCCCTCCAGACTGACTTGGTCTGTGCTGAGTGACTGAGATGAGCATTGACAATCCCACAGCTATGACCAGCCCCTGTGCAGTCCCTAATGATTTACACTTTTCCAGGACACAACTGTACCCAGAAGATTTCTTAGTAGTCATATCATACTGTGCTCAGGACTGAGTCCAATCCAGAACATAACATGCATAAGAGTGAACTCTCTCAGCCACAAGACTCCCACTTCTCTGATTATCAGGTAGGAGATGATGGCACTGGGTGCTTTAACACCCAAGTAACACATATGCTGTTTAAGTTTTCAGTGATTATCTACAGGGATTTCTTGTTTATTTCCTATGTCATGTGTGAGATGTGACAACCAGATGATCTAGTTTCAATCATCATTCTTTGGAACCCTGGTATACTAAGTTTCCATCACTTGTCAGGACTATACTAATGTCAAAAGAATCTAAGAAGTGCTTTTAAATGTCTCATCAATAAGGCATCTAGCTGGTAACCTGATGTCCCAGGCAGGTTCAGGGGGAGAGCATTTGGGAGACATTTTATTCCCATTGTCAACATCATGAATTCTGAGCATCTTGCACAAGAATATCCCTCTCATAGAGTACCAGTCAATATCCCCGCAGACATTTTTTCAAATTGGTTTTTTAATTTAAATTCTTTAATTACTGCTCACATTTCCATATCCATCCCCCCATTCCCTGCCCCCACCCTCCAAGTTCCCCAACAATCCACTCTAACCCATCTCAGTTTTTCCATTTCTTGGATGACTACTATATCGATAGTTTTCTTATTACTGTAGGAAAATACCTAATAAAAACATGGTACATGAGCTAGAATATTAGAGCCATTCCTTGGGGTTAGATGCCATGCTCAGTGTCTATAGGACCACGATAAAGCAGGGCATTGGTGGCACATGCCTTTAATAGTAGCACTCAGGAGGCAGAGGCAGTCAGATCTCCGTGATTTTGAGGCCAGCCTGGTT
>NW_023276819.1:0-32454 GCF_003668045.3 Cricetulus griseus
ATTTGCCACAAGCAACATAAAATACCTTGGAGTACCACAAACCAAAAAAGGGAAAGTCCTGTACAGTAAGAATTTTCAGTCTCTAAAGGAAGAAATCAAATCAGATAACAGAAAAAGGAAGGATATCCCATGTTCTTAGATAGGTAGGATCAACATAGTAAAAATGGCAATCTTCCCAAAAGCAATCTACAGATTCAATGCAATCCCCATAAAATCCCAGCAAAAGTCTTCATACTCCTTGATAGAACAATTCTCAACTGTATATGGAAAACCAAAAGACCCGGGTTAGCCAAAACAACACTGTACAATAAAGAACTTCTGGAGACATCACCATGCCTGGCATCAAACTCTATTACAGAGCTATAGTTCTGCAAATAGCTTGGTATTGGCACAAAAAAATTGACAGGAAGACCAATGGGATCGAGATGAAAAACCTGATATTAACCCACACACTTATAAACACCTGATTTTTGACAAATAAGCTAAATTTATATGATGGAATAAAGAAAGGATCTTCAACAAATGGTTCTGGCATAACTGGATGCTGTCAAGTAGAAGACTGAAGATAGATCCATGTGTATCACCATGCATAAAACGTAAGTCAAAATGGATGAAAGACCTCAACATAAATCTAGCCAAAGTGAACCTATTAGAAGACAAAGTGGCAAATATCCTTGAACGAATTGGTACAGGAGACCGCTTCCTGAACACTCCACCATTAGCACAGACATTGAGATCAACAATTAATAAATGGGACCTCCTGAAATTGAGAAGCTTCTGTAAGGCAAAGGAAACAGTCAGCAAGACAAAATGGCAGCTGGGAAAAGATATTCACCAACCCCATATCTGACAGAGGGCTGATTTCCAAAATATAGAAAGAACTCAAGAAGGTAGTCTCCAAAACACCAAGCAATCCAAATAAAAAGTGGTGTACAGAACTAAATAGACAGTTCTCAATAGAGGAACCTAAAATGACTGAAAGACACACATAAAGTGGTCAACATCCTTAGCCATCAGGGAAATGAACATCAAAACAACTCTGAGATACTATCTTATTCCTGTCAGAATGGTTAAAATCAAAATCACCAATGACAGTTTATGCTGGGGAGGATGTTGAGAAAGGGGAACACTCCTCCAATGCTGGTGGGAGTGCCAACTTGTACAGTCACTTTTTAAATCTGTATGGTGACTCCACAAGAAAATGGGAATCAGTCTACCAAAAAATCCAGCAATTCCACTATTAGGTATATACCCAAAAGAAGCACATTCATACAACAAAGACATCTGTTCAACGATGTTCATTGCAGAACAATTTGTAATAGCCAAAAACTGGAAGGAGCCTAGATGCCCCTCAACTCAAGAATGGGTAGGGAAAATGCGGTACATTTAAACAATGGATTACTACTCCGCAGGGGAAAAAATGTAATCCTGAAATTTGCAGGAAAATGGATGGAAATAGAAGAAACCATTCTGAGGGAGGTAATCCAATCACAAAAATACAAATATGGTATGTACTCACTCATATGTGGATTTTAGGCATAGGGTAAAAATTACCAGCCTTCAATCCATACTTCCAGAGAAGCTAGTAAACAAGGAGGAACCTAAGAAAGACATACATGGTCCCCTGGAGAAGGGGAAAGGGACAAGATCTCCTGAGCAAATTGGGAGCATGGGGGGAGGGGAGAGGGAGCTAGGAGAATGAGAAGGGGAGAAGAGGAGGGGTGAGGGAGGACTTGAGGCAGGAGGAAGTTTGTGTTGGGGGAAGAGTAGAGGAGAGCAAGATAAGAGATACCATAATACAGGTTTAAAGAGAAATCAGACACTAGGGAAATGTCTATATATCTACAAAGATGACACCAAATAACAGTCTAAGCTTCAGAGGAGAGTCTACCTTTAATGCCCTCCCCTGATAATGAGATTGAAGTCTGATGTATATGCCATCCTAGAGCCTTCACTCAGCAGCTGTTGGAAGAGGAAGCAGACACCCACTGCATAACAGTGAACTGAACAGGAATCCAGTTGCTTAGAAGGAGGAGTGAAGAGCAAAGTGGTCAAGAATATCAGGCTAGTGAAACCCACAGAAACAGCAGACCTGAACTAGGGAGAGCTCTTGGACCCCAGACTGATCACTGGGAAATATGTACATATCTGAATCAGCATGTACTGATTCAGAACCCATGAATGTGGATTTCAGTGAGGTGGCCTCAGATATCTTTGTGGCCTCTTGTAGTGGATCTATACTTATCCCAACATAGGAATGAACATTGAAAGCCCATTCCAAATTGGGGGATACTCCCTCAGGCTAGACTACTGCGGAGGGCCTAGGCCCTATCTTAAAGGATATGACAGACTCTAAAGACCACCATGGTCTTCACTCTCCCTGGGGAGTAGAAATGGAATGGAATATGTAGGTCAGTATTGGGGAGACAGGGGATGAGGGGAGGGAGAGCGAACTGGGATTGATGACATTTAAAACAATATTGTTTCTAAATTGAATTAAAAATGGAGGAAGAAAAAGCTAAAAACTGCAACAACTAATGTAGCAAAATGTATGAGTGAAACAGCAGGAAGCCTTAGATCTCCACAAACAAGTACAAGAAACTTAAGGTGGTCTCCATTTTGGGAATTGCAGCATATGGGATATATCTAAGTGGTCAGCAATAAGATGGAATGGTATAATGATGTATTCACTTACATGTGTACTGGACTTAAGTCATCGTAGGTTACTGTGGGGAAGCAGAAGAAAAATAGTTAAAACCAGAGAGACTTATGCCTTCTGCGTAACTCCAGGCAGATATATTGTGACTTGTTGAGTGGGTGTGTTTAGTTTAGAATTTGAAAATGTAATAGATTGTGGCAGACACATCATTACTGTTTCCTGACAACTGTGACAGAAATCTCTCTGCCTGTATCATAGGCCCAAGATACAGGGAACACACGATATGCAGTTTTGCACTTGGTGATTTTAATATTCTAAGGTATGTGCAATTATACAACTTTTAATGTCACCATACAATGGAGTTGACTCTTCAAATGTGCCTATGACAAAAGGTTTGGGCATTTTCAATCAACTGGAACCATTCAACAACAAGAGGGTACCTAATCTCACTAAATATAATCTGTGAAGCACCTGCTCCAAGTCTTTTATTTGCAGATTTTTTTCTTCCATAAGACGTAAAACCTTATTGTGTATTCTCTATTTAATTCTGTACCCCATTTTTGAATTGGATTATTTTGTGTTTTGGTGACTAGTTTCTTCAGTTCTTTGTATATTTTAGAAATCATCCCTTGGCTAGGTATGGGGTTGGTGTAGATCTCTTCACGTTGTGTGGGCTGCTATCTTCTCTTGTTGACCATCCCTTTTGCCTTAGAAAATCTTTTCAGTTTCAGGAGGCCCCATTACTGAATTGTTGATCTGAGTGTCTGTGCTACTGTTATGCTCAAGAAGTGGTCTCCTGTACAAATACATTCAAAGATACCTGCCAATTACTCTGCTAAGAGGTTGGTGTGGCTGAATTTATATTGAAGTCTTTGATCCATTGGAACTTAATTTGGTCAATAGAGAAATCTAAAATGTCTAAAAGACGTCAATTGCCATCAGAGAAATTTAAATCACAACAAATCTAAGGTATAATCTTACATTGCCAGAATGGCTACAGAAAAAACACCAAGGACAGTTTATGCTGGAGAGTTTGTGGATAAAGTGGAATGATTCTCTGTTGTTGCTGGGAGTGAAAACTTGTACACCCAATTTGGCAGTCAGTAAGGAAGTTTTCCTGCATGTTAGGTATCAGTCTATTTCACCATCTAGCAATTGCACTCTTTGCCGTCCACCCAAAGGGTGTACATTCATACATCATGGACATCTGCACAGCTATGTTCATAACAGCAGTATTTGTAATAGCAAGAACCTGGAAACAACAAAGATGTCCGTAACAAAAGAATGGATAAAAAAAATGTTATACAATTAATCAATGGAATAGTATTCAATGGAAAACAAAACAATGAGACAAATGGATGTAACTAGAAGAAACCATCCTGTGTTAGATAACCCATACACAGAAAGACAAACATGGTATGTAGTCAATAATGTATGGATATTAGACATAGAGAAAATGATAATTAGCCTATAATCCACAAATCCAGATAAGCTAGGAATAAGTAGGACCCTAATTGAGACATACATTCTTCCTCAGAGTAGGGGAAATGTACAAGATATCCTGAAAAATTTTGGAGCATGGGGAAGGAGGAGGTTGGTATGAGAAAGAGGAGGGGATAAGAGAACCTGAGGGATCAGGAAGATTGATTAGGTGGAAGAATAGATTAGAGCAAGAAAAGAGATACCTTATTAGAGACATAAATTATAGGTTTAAAGAGAAATATGGCATGAGGCAAATATCCAGTGATCCACAAGGATAACCCCAGCTAACAATGTAAGCAATAGTGGAGAAGCTACAATAAAAGCACCTCCCATATATTGTGATTGATGACTACCTTATATGCCACCCTAGATCCTTCATCCTGTAACTGATAGAAGCAGAAGAATACACAACAAAGCTAAACAGTGACCTGAACTCCTAGAATCCAGTTTCAGAATGGGAAGAATGATGAGCAAATGGGTCATTACCAGGATGGAGAAACCCACAGAAACAGCTGTGCTGACCACGTGGGAGCTCACAGACACCATTCAGAAAACTGGGGAACCATCATAGTATCAAATAAGCCCTTCTTAATGATTGTGTCTTTTGGGGATATGTGAGCACTCTACGGGCCTCTGGCAGTGTAACCAGTATTTATTTCTAGCACACAAATGGACTTTGCGAGTCCCTTCCTTATGGAGTACTGCTCTGTCATTCAAGTTACTCTGGGGATTGCCTAAGTCTTACACCAAAAGATGTAACAGACTTTAATGATCCCCCATGAAAGACTTCGCCATCTCTGTGGAGAGGGTGGGGGGTGTGATGGAGGTTTTGGTTGGGACATGTGAGTATGGAAGGGAGATGGAATGGGATTGCTTTGCAAAATATAATTATTTCTTATCTAAAAATATTAAAAATTGAAAGAAATGAAAAAACATTTTAGACAAATAAGAGGAGATGGTGGGTTATGTACTTCTGTATATATGTTTCTCATAGAGGTTGATGAACTAAACACTGATGATGGAGTAGCCAGATAGGAATATAGGCAGTGCTACAAGACCAGGAGAAGGGTGGGGAGAAGAATGGAGATAGAGGCTGAGAAGAGATGCCATGCTGCTGAAGGAGTAACATGCCAGAAAATGGGTAAGCCATAGTCACCTGGAAATACATAGATTAATAGAAATGGGTTAATAATTGAAACAGAGCTAGCCAACAAGAAGCTCTTACCAATTGGTCAATAGTTTAATAACTAATGTAACATCTGTGTGTTTGTTTGGGGCAAAGTGTTATTGGAACCATGTGGAACAGACAACTCCATCTTCAAGATTCTTTTTTCCTACCTCGCTGTCTAGCAATGTACTTATCATCCACTGTCACCTATAATCCCCTAGTATACAATATCTTTCTGACTCTTTATGCAGAAGGAACTAAGTAGTCAGCAGCATAAAGCTAGCCTTGATTCTATTGGTAGAAAGGGAGAATAGGATATCTCCAAGTTACAGAGAAAAAAATGTTACATCAACAATTATCTAAAGAAAGAGGAGATAGTTCCTGTAGGCAAGGACTTCAGAGTTGTTTGTGGAGAGGGGATCAGTTGAATTACAAAAAGCATTTCCAGAGTGAAACAGGCAACTTCCTATGTAACCACCCCCTTCTCATTCAGAGGTCACAAAAGGATAAGTGTCAAGTTAAGGATGATGATATAAGCATTCAAGGAATTTTTTTAAGTTTTCAATTTCATTTTCAATTTCTTTAAAGAATTTCCAAAGGCTATGTAGTGTGTTTTTAGAGTTTCAAATGACTCCAATCTTTGGTCTTAGTAAAAGCAAGTGTAGGACACTTGCCACAATTCTGATGGTCAATCTGTATTATGATTTTTTTGGTTGTATTAGGATATTGGTATTGTAGAATTATAGCTGTGTGAAGAAGGAAAAGCTCTTAATCTTAGCTACTAATAGAATGAAGCTCAGCAAATTTTCTAATTGACTAGAATGCAAGAAATCTTGTGTTAAATCATCATAGTGCATTAGCTATACTTTGTATTTGATGCCTGTAATCCAAATGTCATATAAGAGGCACGAATGTGTAAAGGACATGCTTAAGTATAAACTTAATTTTAGCTCAGTCAGGGTATCTGAGATACTGCTTCAAAATATATAAACATAATATCATAAAGTTAAATATAATAGTCAGAGGATCCTTATTCATTTGATTAACTATTGTTGGATTTTATTGAGAGATGTTGTCATGTGATTCAGGATGACCTGTGACTCCTGATCACAATTCATTCATCTACTATGTCATTGCTAGTATCACAGTCCTCTCTCACTTTGCCTAAAAAATAATAGTGTAAATGTTGAAGTGGACACACACACACACACTCACACACACACAATATTTAGTTATTTTATGAAAGCCATCTCCAATAAGAATTTTTTTAACATATAGCCCATGCTTACATGTTTAATCAATATCAAGAAAGCTCTCAAAAGAGAAAAACATGAATAGGATTTGTAGGACCCAATATAATCAAGTGTTTGCAAGAAAATATTCTATCCCAGAATTTTGTGATTCTCTTCAGTAATAAATATACATCACTTCCTTTATGGACTATTGAAACTTTTCATAAAGTGAAGCTTGATCTCTCTATCTCTAAGTATATATACACAATTCCACAAAATCAATCATTTATTTTCTCATATTATCTTGCACTTCAATTCCAGTAATATAAAACTCCATGGCAACATTAGTCATATAAAAATATTATTTTCTAAATCACTGATATTAATAAGATTCCATCATGTACTGAAAGTGGATTCATTTCTTTGTTCAATAAAGAAAATTTCAATGGTACTTCTATTGTCCTTGAGGAAAAAATTAATACTTGTCCAAACCAATGCCTTCTAAATACGGGCACTTTGCAAAAATTTGTCTCTGTTTCTTTCAAGTAGCTTCTTTCCCAAGAATCTTTTTGCTCATCTCCTGTCATGAAATCATTACTAAGTTGCTAGTAATTATTGCAGTTCTTCCTAATATTAAAATCCTGGCTAAAAAATAAGCTGTTTCATGTGCTTTCTGACACCCATCTGCCAATGCATTTTATCCTGGACCCATACCTTCCCTAGGAATTTGTCCCTTTACAAATGGGACTGCCTTCATCGACCAAAGGTGTGTATTCTAATGAACATGACTCAACCTGTAGGGACAGTGACTGATTGAAGCCCCATGACTTCAAAGGGCCTTTAGGAATCTTGTACAACGGAAACAACTCTCCAAGTTCTAGCAAGGTAGCCCATGTCACCTGATTTGTGTGGAAGCAGTCCTACAAGAAACCACCAGATACCTTCAGAATTTACATGTGTGAAGTCACAAATTAAGGATAAATTGTTGAGGTGCCTTTTTAACATATCAAAGGGGATTTGGTGACAAAAATTTTTCTCAGCATTTCTAATACCTGTGCTCTTGTAACAGAGTTCTAGCTCATCAGAACTTTCCATGCTGTACCCCTACTCTTAACGTCTCCAACCCCTGAGGCCCAATTCCCTTCCCCCATCCTATGATTCCTACATAGCCTCAGTCACTTTGGATATGGAGTCTCTTTGTCTGATGGCTTGCTCCTGGCATTGTGGTTTCTCATCCCTCTCTTTTCCCCTCTCAACCCCATCAACCTCTCATGGCTTGCTTCATTCAGGACCTTTCCAGATATCTCTGGCTATTTCTTCCTCATTTCTAAAGTAAACCTTCTCATCCCTCTTAACTAAGCACATACCAGTATCATATCATTTTTCTTTATCCATTCAACAGCTTTGTTTGACATATATGTGGTGGAAACTGAATAGATCCATGAATGGAAAACCATTTGATAATCATATGGGGAAGCTATTTAAAAGTACTAAAAAATCTACTTGTGTAATTTTAAAATTAGGTAGAAACAAATTTTAACACATTTAAAATTTTTGTGTTTAAATGTTTGCCTAAATGCATGTCTGTAGAGCACACTATTTCCTTGTGCTAGTGTGGGCCATAGGCAGACACAGGATACTCTGCAACTGGAGTTACAATATAGGTGCAGGATGCACATTCCAAGTCCCAAGGAAGAGCAGCCAATCTTCAAACCATTGACTCATCTTTTCAGCCAGTCAACAACTTTGATTAGAGTGGCTTATTCTAGAGGAAATGGTAGGTGAAGAAAATGTGAATTTAAAGAACTACAGATTTAAAGGAAATCCAAAAGGATAACACATTGTACAGTGCATGAATTTTTCTTGGGAATTGGTTGTTTTTTAGGAAAACCATGCTGTCATTTTCAGTCAATTCATATTCTTGAAAGTTACTTTGTATCACTGCATTTCAGCTTTGGCCCCTTGTTTTGTAAATGCTTTAAAGTGGTGTCTACAAACAAACATGTTTTTCTTTGAATCCTATTCTCTGATGGGCAAACTAAAGTTACTCATATTCTCTAGAATGACTGAAGCTGCACTCTTTCAAAAGTGAAGATTTTGACCTGCTGCAGTGGCTCATTTTCCAAAACTGCTTTCAGAAGGACACATAGCTGCACAATGGCCATGAGAAGGATCTGTGAGATGAACATCAAAATGTGATCAGATGGTAAGATTTTATTTTACCCAGTAAAGCCAGCATCTGACCTGGAGTGCCATACCATGCTGTGTTTTCATACAGATTTTGTGAATTTAATTAATGTCATAGTTGGGTAGACATAGAAAGGTTTCTTTATATAACCCTACTTACTTGACCTGGACCAATTAAGAGTCACTGCACACACAGATGACCTCTGTGCATCAGGTGCCTGCCCTTTATGTAAGGCATGGGAGAGTACAGTATCCCAGCCATCAATTACATTATTATTATTATTATTATTATTATTATTACCATCATCATCGTCATCAGCATTATAATTATTATTAACTTAGCATTGCAACAGAGACATTCTTTACATTCCTGACTTACCTAGAATTCTATTTTGGGATAGGTCTCACCTCACCTTCTTCTTCCTCTAAACTGTTGGTATACAAGACATGCAGCCATTTTGCCAGCTCACTTTTCATTTTTTACCTAAGCAACTTGTCATGGTCAATATCAACGGGTGCCAGAATGGCTAGTGTGCGTAACCCATGCAGAGAGTCCAAACTGTTGGTTTTCATTCACAGAGCTTGGTTGTCTGTGAAGCCTCTTTCATGAAACAGCCAGGTCAGGCAAAACTGGTGAGCTCCCCTCACCAGCAGAGAACTCTGATCAGAGCCCACCTCTGGAATGCCAGGAGAGAACAGTGTTCATGAGCTTACCTCTGGAACTTTGATCACTTCCTGGTGACAACTGCCATTCCAGTTCTTCGCTTGGACTGCTGGACGTGTTCACAGGTCTTGGGAAGAAAAGTCCCTCACAAAGTATATCACTTAACCTCTTCCTGCAGCCTGTTGGCATTGGAGGTCAGGTTCCACTGGTGAACTCTCCTCGCCAGCAGAGAACCTTCATTGGGAGAGCATCTCTGGAACTTTCATCACTACTTGAAGTCAACTGTCACTCCAGGTCTACTTTTGGCCTGCCGAAAGTGTGCACAGATCTTGGGACGAAAAGACTCCTACAAAAACAATCACTAACCCTATTCCTGCCGTCAGTTGCCATGGGAAATAGCCTTCAACCCTCTTTGTCTGAGGTAAATAACTTAAGACTGTTTTCTCTGCTCAACTGCCTTAGAAACTACCTGCCCAGACCAGTGGAGAGAGTCCTACAGGCCTCAGCTAGGCTGTGGCCCTTTGATCAGACATCATGGTCTCTCAGACCTTGGACTACTATCAGCAACCAAGACTCACAAGAGGAGTTTTACAACCCAGACAGAAGCCTGGAGTATTTGACAACCAATAAAGCCCAGAAGGATTTGCCACCTCAACAACAGCTGCCACGATCTCTCCCCACATTGCGGTGCAGAGACTCAATGTGGACCAGGGAGAGGGCAAGAATTGCATGGGGGTAAGATTCCTGACTCTGAACATGCAGACAGCCAGTACTATACTGCAGGCCCTAAAGTATCTACAGACTGTATGGGCACTTCAAGCTCCACATGGAACTAGACAGGGCCAGAAAGGAAAGGGGCCACTCCTTTTGCAGATCCTAGATACCATGAGAAACACAGAGAGCAGTGATCCCAGTCTGTCTGCTTTCCATCCAGTCACCAGAAAAAGACCTAGGTCATCTTTTCTGCCCAGAGCAGAGAAGGCTAAAAGACACTTGGATATGTCTCTCCTGATGGAAGAGAATGTGGACTGCTGCCTTATCTGTAGTGGAATTGCTGCAAGGTCTTCAGGACCTGGTCCAAAGGATGCAAACGCAAAGACAACAGGTACTTATGCAGAACCAACTGGACCATCTTCCTCTGATCAATGTGAGCCTAACTAGGCTGTCTGGTGCAGTAAACATAATCACGAAGTGAAAAGCTAGGGTGGAAAATAGCAGCAATCAAGAGCACTGAAGATTCTTTTAGAGCATCCAAGCTTCCATTCCCAGTACATACAGAAGCTTACCACTACCTGTAACTCCAGTATCAGAGGTTCTGAAACCATCTACTGGCCTCCTTGGCCACAATAAGAAGAGGAGACCTAGAACGTGAGAATTATATTTTACGATTTGTAGACAGCATAATATGAATACAGGCTAGAAGATCATTGTAAGATTTACATCCTGTACCACATAGTCTTCAGAGAGCTACATAAAATACATACAAAGACACAGACACAGACACAGACACACACACACACACACACACACACACACACACACACACACACACCTGAAATGAGAAATCCTCCTGACTTTGTATTCAATGTGTTGGAAAAATATGTGTGGAACAATGAGCACAGATAAAATATCATTCATTTGTCAACCTCTGATGTGTTTCAAATCTCCCAGCCACTATCTGTAAATGTTTCTGAGAGGGTAAAATCATGTACTTCTAAAAAGATTATCACATTTATCTTCCCTGAATCTATGTGGTTGGAATGAGAAAAGCAACTCCAAATAGTTGTGTTCTGACATCCACACATGTGCTGTTTTCCTTATGCCCACAATCACAGAAATATAAACACATAAATATCAGACAAACAAACATACAAATACACACACGATACACTCACTCACTCACAAACACACACACTCAGAGTATGTAGGAGTAATAAATAGGGATTTAACAAATCTAAACACAAAAATATCTGCTTAACATTGAAAACTGGTCTCACCAGAAACACAGGGAATCTCTGTTTTCAGAGAAGAGATGTTAGGAGCCTTAGGACAAGGATAGGATTCTTTCACTTGATTACTTTTCTTGGTGGGGAGTTTTGAGACAGTGATTCTGTGTGGATTTGGTTTTTTTAATAAAAAAATCTGTAGCCCTACTATATACACATGATGCATTGGTGGAGAAAGAAATAAGAGAAACATCACTATTTACAATTGCCACAAACAACATAAAATACCTTGGGCTAACACTAACCAAAAAGGGAAAGTACTGTACAGTAAGAATTTTGAGTCTCTAAAGGAAGAAATCAAATCAGATACCAGAAAACTGAAGGCTATCCAGTGTTCTTAGATACATAGGAACAACATAGTAAAAATGGCAATCTTGCCAAAAGCAATAAACAGATTCAATGCGGGAACAGGGGGAATAGTAGTAGCGTGAAGCGGGTGTTTTCCCTGTCGATGAAAGCTGAAAACCCTCTGCTGTGCGCGCAGGCAGCTACTGCATTTAGGCCCTAAGCGCACACATGTAGCTAGCTAAAGCGAGTGCCCGGGAGAATTCTCCCAGGCAGCCGGAGGGCCAGACAAAGCCAGGCCGGGTCTCCTGTGGGCGGGCGGGCGGCTCTCATGCCGGCGGTGTGGAAATACCGTGGCGGGAGTCAGAAGTCCCAGTGGAGCGATTAGGTGCAGGCGCTGCTGTTCGTGGCTGAGCCATGGCCTGTAATGGCACCCGCGGGAAGCGGAGGAGTCCGGCCTGCAAGCGGGTGGGTAGGCGGGCAGGTCCTGCGGTGGGAGTCAGATGTCCCGGTGGCGCGAGCGCTGCACCTGGGCCAGGGAGGAGAGGGCGGGGGAGGGGATGCACCACGTGCGGAGAAACTCACTGGATTCTCCTGGGTCCCGTTGGCTCTTCAGGGTCGTGAAGTTCCTTGGGCGCCACGTGTAGGATTAAAGTCTCTTTATTCAAGAAGACACCAAGGCAAAACACAGGCCAGAGCTAGGTTATAGAACCCAGCAAGCGCAGCCAGAACAAAAAGGTCCCGGGTCCCCACGTGCATCCCATTAAGAAGCTCCCTTACATCACCCCGGCTTTCCTTCACCACACCCTTATGGGAGAGTCCCAGGTACTCCTGGTACCTGTCCCAGGACTATTGGGCGGGGCTAGGGTGTCTCCCTACAGTAAAGCACCAGGAAACATACATTCAGAGCTAGATAAGTTTGTTCACAATGCCTACACAGTCTAATTCATTAAACACAAACTCCTCAAAAAGTGTGAATAGCCTAGTAACAGATACAATGTTTTTCATTATTCAAATAAAATAGCAGGCAGATTAACCTAGCAGCTAACTGAAGTATAAAGAAGAAATCCCAATTAGAGCACCCAGGGTCATGATAAAATACATATATTTAAATGTTGTACTTCAGGTTGGAATTTGGCACAAGATACTAAAATCTTCCAGGAAAAAGAAAGCAGAAAAGAAGAATGGGGAGGAGTCTCACTTTATAATCTTGCTCTCAAATTGCTTAGCACTTCTCCAATTGTGGATATACTTGAGACAGTAGATGTGGTTGCAGTTGAACAGGATCCCAAAGCAGCACTCCCTGGGGTTGGCTTTCTCATAGACCACCTCCATGCAGATCCCACATACAATGTACACAAACATGAAAACATCCTACAAAGGAATCTAAAGACCACTGGTGTCATGGGGTTCTAGGATTGTGTCTGCTTGTCATGAGTGAGTAATGGCACTGGGGTCTGCTTTCCAGGGACAGTTTATTTGTATAGTGGTGTTACTGACTAAGCTATTTTTACATGTCTAAAAGACATTTATTTATTATGGTCATTACTATTACACTTCTGATTCACATATATGTTTCATCATTAATAACAGAAAGTATACAAGAATGCCTTGGAATTAATGATGGTATAGCTTAACTTTAGACACCTGTAAATTTTAACATGTATAGGCAATTGGAAGAAAAGTTGTTAAAACAGGCATCTGAAAACATATAATTGGGACAGGCAGTGGTGGTGCATGCCTTTAATCCCAGCACTCGGGAGGCAGAGACAGGTGGATCTTTTTGAGTTTGAGATCAGCTTGGTCTACAAGAGCTAGTTCTGTGACAGCCTCCAATGCCACAGAGAAACCCTGTCTTTAAAAACCAAATATATATATATATATATATATATATATATATATATATATATATATATGTTATTTAAGAAGTTCCTCACTAGCCTCCCTGTCCAATTCCAGTATAAGGAACAACCTTTTCATTATACTCAAGTTTGATTAAATGTAAGCTGAATGCTTCATGTAATTTATCACAGGGCTTTAGGTATGCCCCACAAAAATTTCATGGTCTAGTAAATTCTGGTATGAAAACAAATTTATACTTTTAGGCTTACTCAGTAGGATGGGTTAACTGTTTAGTCACTCAGGACATATCATATTTCCTTGTGAACCTTAATAAGTAGTACCTGTGGTAGTCTGAATGCAATTGGCCCTCATAAACTCATAGAAATTGGCACTTTTAAGAGGTGTGGCTATTTGCTGTACATATATTTAAGAGAGAGAGAGAGAGAGAGAGAGATTGAGAAATGTCTTACCATCATATTCACTATGTAGTCCAAATTCGCTTGAATTCAAGATCTGCCTGCAATTGCTACCATACTCAGTTATCTTCATATCTGAAAATAATTTGACAACCACCACTGGCAGACATCAAAAAATGACTTTAAGAGATATTGCTCTTTTCCTCGCTACTCCTTGTGATGTAAAGCTGGAACACTTCAGTGTATTTTGGAAAAAGATGTCATGATGAGTCAATGATAATCAGAGTTTTAATTTTCTTTTAGATAGGGTTTCTCTACATATCTTTGGCTGTCCTTGAACTCAGAATGCAGATGTGTTTGGCCACAAATTCACAGAACCTTGCATGGCACTGGTACCCAGGTTGCAATAATGAGTTTGTGCCAAACCATCCTATTATGATTTTATTATTTATTTACTTATGTCTGTTTGTATGTGTGTGATTCTTTACGTGTGCTAGTTGGGCATGCGTGTCATGGTTAGGGTGTATATACGAGAGAAATCTTTTGGGTGTTTCTTGTTTACACTTTGCATGTTTGAGACAGGTTTTCTTGTTTGCCATGCCACATAAATAGACTTGCTAGGATTTCTGCTGTCTGCATTTTAACTGACATCAATAGCCCTGGATTACAGGAATGTGGTATAGCAACTGTCTTTAGAAGGCCAAAGTGAAGGGATTGTTGTAAGTTGAGCACTTTATATGTTAAACCATATTTACAATTCTAATGTTTATTAAGTAGAAATTTTTGGATTGAGTCTGTTTTGAGACACAGTCTCTTTCTAACCCTGTCTGGCCTGTAGTTGTTACGCTAGGCCTGTAACTTACAGAGATCACCTCTTCTGCCTCACATGAAAAACACTTCAGGAAAAAGAAACTTTATCATGGATGTAGTACTAGAAAGAATGAATTTTGGGAAAGTGTAATTTTGTGAGGGTGAACCACACTTAAGAATCGATACAAAGATGAGAACACTTCCTGTTGCCTGCTGGTCAAGATGTAGGACTCTCAGCTCCTCCACCACCGTGTCTTCCTGCATGCCACCATGTCCCACCATGATGATAAAGGACTGAACCTCTGAACTCTAAAGGGACAAAGGTTAAGAGCCACTGTCCTAAACATGAAGCCATCTAGGATGGAACAGTAGAGCATCAAAGGACAGTCACATCCCACATGTAAAAATTATCTATGATGGGTAGACACTACCCTGGAGCCAGAGTCATCATCTCATGGGTACCAGATCATTCCCTTCAGGCGACAAGAACTGCTTCTGGGCCCCTTGCAGAACCACAACTGAGGTGAGACAGAGGGCTGATCCCCGCCTGATGGGGCTATAGGAGCTGATGATTTGCCTTAAGACTCCAGCAACAAAGGGAAAACAAATGAAGACCTATACTTGCTGTGGCTTATTACTTGCAGGTGTAAGAGTTGCTTACACCTGAAGGGATTTTAATTAATTAAAGGTTTTTAAATAGGAAAGCTGATCATTAATCTTGGTCACCTGAGGTGATAAGATCCAACTTTAGGTGCTTGGTAGCAGTGCACAGTTTAACACCAGGATTCAGCAGGGAGAGGTAGTGGGACTTTCTGAGTTTCAGACAAGTCTGGATTATAGAATGATTTCCAGAGCCTCACACATAAAAAACTTCTTGAAAACACACACAAAAGAACAACCACAAAAACAACAAAAATAAATAATCAATCAGAGAATATGATCCACTTGTAACCTGGATCTCACTTTCTGGCGGGAGCCAACATATATAAACAATATTGAAGAAGGAAGCTCTCTCTATTTCCTGCTTGTTCTCGTTGTCACTACCAAATTCATTCCTTTACTAGCATTGGAGCCAACTTCTTTGGAATTTCTGTGTATAAGGAGACAGGCTGACATGTCCAGCCTCATGGACTGAACAATTACTGCATTCTTCACTTGATTTAGCTAAAGGCTCAAAAAACAATCTACTAGATTCTTTAAATTTCCGTTAGTCGGAAGCCATGGTTGGAATATAGTGACCACAGCTTGTGAGACATTCTAATGAATCTCCATGCATGGAGACATGCACTCTTCCATACCATTCATGCAGAGAAACTTAAATAATGCAGCTGTGTTTGTTTTTCCACCTGCACCTGGAGGAAGATGTGCTGTCTAACAATAGAGCATATTAACATATTCTTCCTAGCTTATTGGCATCTAAAGATTCAAATTTCCATAAATACTACAAATTTTATTATTATTCATTTGCCTAGAGTTTGCTCTGAATTTCAGGAATAAACTGAAAGCAATGTAGCCATCTTCTGCCCTGCTCCCTGCTCGGCCCCGCCTCAGGCCTCTCGGCCCCGCCCCTGCTCTCTGCTCGGCCCCGCCTCCGGCCTCTCGGCCCCGCCCCTGCTCTCTGCTCGGCCCCGCCTCCGGCCTCTCGGCCCCGCCTCCGCTCCCGGGCGCTCGCTCAGCTGCTGGGCATCCGCGCTTCTCGGCCATGGAGACCCCTGGGAGTCTGGACAAGAAAGTCAAGCTGAGCGACACCGCGCAGAACGGGGGGAGTGGAGGCCGCGGGCGGGAGCGCGAGGAGCGGGGGCGGCTGTGGGAAGCGCGGGCTGCCCGTGCATCCTGCGGGAGCCGGGGGCGGGGACCCAGGCGGCGGCGGCCCCCGAGGCGAGCCCCGGGCGGGCGGGAGCTGTCTCCTAGGCTGCAGAGGCCGAGGGCTGCGGTGGAGACGGAGGAGGCGCCTCGGCAGGGGCCTGGTTTTCTTGGCTCTGCCCGGGGACTTGGCCGAGGTTGGGGCGGTGTCCACGTCTTTCCATTTCTGATTGCAGTGTGCTGAGAGCAGACCCATCAGAGTGGCCATTCGTGACTCGGGACTGCTCAGAACTGAGGGTCTTTGTGTCTCAGAGTTTTAAACCGGAATGCCTGACACAGACAGACTTTTGAAGACTCGATTCCCGGTGACAGTTAGGTGGGGAGAGATGAATGGTTTCTAACACTGAGCAGCGAGTGCCAGTTGGCCTTGTTGGCCAAGCACTGCACCCTCAGCAGGTTCTTTCCTTCTGTCGTCACTCATTGGTTGCAGAAGCTGAGATGGTAAGCGCGAAGGTGGAGACCGTCCGACTTTGGAGGCTGCAAAGGCCTTGGTTTTAGGTTTAGATGGGATTTTTTATTCCACAGCTAACAGGATCCTGAGGTTTAAATTCAGTCTTGCAAATCATCGCTTGCTCTTGGCAAGTCAGGGGGAAGAAAAAAGCTGTTTCAGGCAGATGTTCTTTTGAAGTCATTAATTTACCATGTCTGCCATCAGGATCAAGAATTCTTACTGTCTCCTTTCATTCTTCTCCTTAACGTCTTAGAAGGTGGGCGGGGTGGCAGAGATAAAGGGAGATCAGGATATTGGAAGGAGACCTGGACTTCTGGCCTGGGCTCTAGTCCCAGCCTTGCCATTTGTAAGTTGGAAGATCTTGAGGGAAGTCACTCTACTTTGAATCTCAGGTGACTGAGGGTGTAACAGTGTGCCCTTTGCAGGATTGTTTTTATGAGTAGAGAAGATAAAGAACTTGAAAGGGCGGTGAAACATTTCAACAGGTATTTTATGGGTAGAGAAGAGAGTTGATTAACTTGGAGTATTTAAAAATAATTTCAGCGGGGCCTCTGGCAGTGGGTCAGTATTTATCCCTAGTATACGAATGGACTTTGGGAGCACATTCCACATACAGGCATACTCTCTCAGCCCAGGCCCTGCTCCAAATGATATGACAGACTTCGAAGATTCCTATGGAAGACCTCACCAGCCCCGGGGAGCAGAAAGCGAGTTAGGTAGAGGGTTGGTGGGGGACAGGGGAGGAGGGGAGGAAGAGGGAACTGGGATTGACATGTAAAACAAGCTTGTTTCTAACTAAAAAAAGGAAAAAAAATGATTTCAGTAAAAAAAGAATTGATACAAAGACATGTGACGGCTTTGGTGACTTTGTAACTTATAATTCAATGGGTTCTTAGGTATCTCTCTCTCTCTGTATGTTTGTGTGTGTGTGTGTGTGTGTGTGTGTGTGTGTGTGTGCTTGTGTGTGTGTATGTGTGTGCCTTTCCCTCTGTGTATATCTCACTGTCTACATCTATTTGTCTCTGTCTCTTTCTATGCTTCTCTTTGATAAAAAGATCATAGGTCAGTTTCTGCTTGGACTTGGCTGAGATTCTGATTTAATAAGGTAAAAACATGGGTCAAAAGACTTCTGCACTATGCCTTACACTACACGAGATTCACAATTCTGTCCTTGTAATCCTCACAAAATTACTGCTGACATCTGGGAAAGGAGTAAACCCATCCTCAAAATGTTTTCTTTTTATTTCTGTCATCAAACATTGCTCATTGGTATATGGGATATCATTAAATTAGGAAGGTTTTCTCTGTCTACACAGAAAGGTATATCAATTTTGTGTGGTGGTTAATATTGATTTTCAAGATGATAAGATCTAGTTCAGTCAAGGGACACTTCTCCAGGCACAATTGTGAGTGCTTATCTACATCTTATTTTTCTCAGTGTATGTTTAGGAGACATGAGCTTGTACATTTAGTTCATTGAGATGAGAAGACTCTTCTCCCTTCTGGAAATGATAGCAACATTTCAGTCCATGGTATTGGTACTGGATTATATAGTAAGCACCATCATTTATCATTATCACTATCCTTCCTTTGTTTGGGAAAACTTTGCTTTGGACTGACTCCCATTTTGTCCCTGCCTCCTTCAGGCAAGACAATGTCTCATGTCTTCTGTCTTGGTGGTTGAGATAGTTCTTCTGGAATTACCTGATTCACAAAGAATTGCTTTCACCTGAAGGGATTTTAATTAATTAAAGGTTTTTAAATAGGAAAACTGGTCATCAATGTTGATCACTTGAGGTGATATGATCCACCTTTAGGTGCTTGGTAGCACTGCACACTTTAACACCAGAATTCAAGAGGAAGAGTTAGTGGGACTTTCAGAGTATCAGGCAAGTCTGGACTATAGAATGATTTCCAGGGCCTCGCACATAAACCATTTCTTGAAAACATACACACAAAATAACAACAACAACAACAAAAATAAATAATCAAACAGAGAATATGATCCACTTATAACCTGGATCTCACTTTCTGGCAGGAACCAACATATATAAACAATATTGAAGAAGGAATTGCTCTCTTTTTGCCTGCTTGTTCTAGTTCTCACTACCAAATTCATTCCTTTACTAGCATTAGAGCCAAATTCTTTTGAAATTTTGTGTATAAGGAGACAAGCTGACATGTCCAGCCTCATGGACTGAACAATTACTGAATTCTTCACTTGATTTCGATAAAGGCTCAAAAAAATCTACTATATTCTTCAAAATTCCATTGGTAGAAAGCCATGGTTAGAATATAGTGACCACAGCTTGTGAGACATTCTAATGAATCTACTCTAGAGATACATGGAGACATGCACTCTTCCATACCATTCATGTTGAAAAACTTAAGTAATGCAGCTGTGGGTTTTTTTCCACCTGCACCTGGACGAAGATGTGCTGTCTAACAATAGAGGTCATTAACACATTCTTCCTAGCTTATTGACATCTAAACATTCAAATTTCCATGAATACTACTCTTTTTATTATTAGTCCTTTGCCTAGAGTTTGCTCTGAATTTCAGGAATAAACTGAAAGCAATGGAGCCATCTTCCAGCCTTATGAAGGGGGAAAGACCTATTTTTTTGTTTGAGATCTCGTCTTTCTTTATTTTCCCGATTGTCTGAAATCCCTGTGACAATCAGGAAGAAAGTATTTTCAGTTCATCTCACATCAGCGTGAAACCAACGATCAAAACTCTCCCTTCTTGTCCATATATCTCTCTTTAATTTTTAATATTCTTGGAACTCTTCCACCTGTGGGACAGGGAATCCCTCCACCCACCTACTATGGTTGCCTATACAAGCTAGATAGTCATATTAATTTTATGGTGAAAGCTTCATTCTAGCCACTGGCTTCTATATATCCAAAGAGTCTGAAATCTTATGGTGGAGTTGCCACCCAAGCTACTTTCCCACATCTTTCTCCAAAACCTGCTGCATCTCAGAAAACAAAATAATGACAAACAATGATGCTTCCCACAAAGATACTCATGAACACACCCACAGAGTACTTAAACAATCCCCCAGAGACAAGACTCATTGTTTATTGTATCTACATTTCCCATTTCCTCTCTGGGTTACTGGAAGGCCATTCAGGGGTGCTGAATCCATTAAAAGTGAGCTTTGTATTTTTTTCTTTTTCATTTAAATGAATTTATTTCTTGTAACATTGCTCTGTTTTCATTTATGTCTTCAGTTATGAGATCAGTTTTTAATTTTTGGTGGATTATTAGCTAGCTTAATGGACGGAATAGGAAAGTTTTAAATGTAATACACCAGGAAGCATACAGTCAAAGCTAGATAAGTTTGTTCATGAAATGTAAACTCCCTAATCCATTAAACACAATCTCCTCAAAAAGCACAAACTGATACTCAGGGTTTGCTCATTCAAATAAAATAAACAGATGGATTAAGCAGAAAGCTAGCTGAAGTACAAAAAATATATCCCTTTTTGAACACCCAGGTTCAGGATAAAATACATGCATTTAAATGTGGTCCTTCTGGTTGGAAGTTAGCACAGATAATAATTTATTCCTGAAAATAGAAAGTACAAATACAGATTGGGGAGGAGTCTCACTTTATGATCTTGCTCTCAAATTGCTTAGCACTTCTCCATTTGTGAATACACTTGAGACAGTAGGTGTGGTTGCAGTTGGACAGGATCCCAAAGTGGTGTTCGCTGGGGTTGGCTTTCTCATAGACCACCTCCATGTAAATCCCATGTCCTTGCTTTGCTACACAGCAAAAGAGACCTCCATGTGCTTCTCACAGGCCTCACTGCAAGCGTTTATGTGTTGTGACCTTTTGGCAGCATCCATTGGGTGCAGGACCTGCAGACCACACATGTCACAGGAGTCTCTGGAGACATACACAGTTTTCCCCATAGTGACACTCTCTTACTGCAGCATAGGGACAGAGCTGCTTCTTTGTCTCCACTTCAGGTGGCGCCTTCACTAACTCTTCCTTGGTCTCTGAGCCCTGCTGGGGTACTTCAGCAGTGGCTTGCTGTGTTTATATCTGCAGCGGTCTCAATAAACACAGAACCTCTTTGAAAATACTTGCACACTACACCATATGGACTGTCAGAGAGGTCATGGGAGCATGGACAGTTATCTCCTTCCTTACAAAGCCCATGCATAAAATATCTGCAGGTGATCTGTTTCTCCCAGCCACTGCTACTGCTGTTGCTGCTACCACCCCCTCCACCCATCCCCATAGCCAGGGCAGCAACTGAGGAAATCAGGGTGAGGGAGCCCTCTGCCACCACCATTGCTCCTGCTCCTAATGTTGTGGCTGTTGTTCCAGGAACCACAGTCTCCACCATTACTGATTATCCCACAAATCAATACCCCCTGAACTTTAGGATCAAATACTTGTTCTCTGGCTGAGACTGAAGAGGTGTGGGAGGGAGGAAGAGAGCCTCATCTCTCATGTGAGATTTTTCTGATTCGCTTTGATTTGGTCTGATTTGCATTGCTGCATGCCCTGACAGGGTTATTTGGTGTGTAGAAACTTTTCAATTATACCCAGGAAGACAAGAGGAAGTTGCTATGGAGACCAGGAAGATAGCAGGGTCTGTAATTGGAGTCAGGGGCCATGCTGTTGAAATGCACATCATTGCAGATCTAGTAAAGTTTTTTTTCTTCTGTGGGAGGCATGGCCAGGAACCACAATACTGTGTCTTTAAGCACACTCTAACCATATGGGAGGCGCTCTTGTCACTCAAGCCTCACTATCCAATCAGGCCCTCCATATGACCTGCCAGTCAAGCAGAGGTGCAGGACTCTTCCTGTCACCAGGCTTCAGGCTTGACTTTGAAGAGGAGCCAGCAGTTTTGTGTGCTGTAGTGGAGATGCTGCTGCAGGGAGCTGAGCTGAGAGCTTCATTGATCTGGAAACCACAAAATGGTGAGCTAGGGGATGCTGTCTGCATATGGGGAGGAGCAGATGGCCAGGTGTGGCAGACAGCTTGGTGAGTCCTCCCTGTATCTGGGGGGAGAGTGCAGCCAGATTCCACGTCTTCTAGAAAACAGATTCCCTGTCTTCCTATGTGGTCAATATAAACACTTCAACCTTTAGGAAGATCTCTCAATAACTTTGCTCTGTGGATTTAATCTGATCAGAGCATTGGTATCAGGGAACTTGGTAGGAGTATGTTTCTAGTCAACTTCAACATTCTTGATGTATATATGGAAAGCAGCTTGCCTTACTTAGAGAGACCAACTTTTTCTAATACCTCCTTGACATTCAACATTCTGCATTTAACATTTACATGTAATATACATCTATCATTAATTTTGTGCAGGTTGTCCTGGGGTATCTCACGTGATCTTCAGAAGTCCCCTATTATGCCATAATGTAGGAGAAAAGAATTGGTGATATAAAGTATTTACCAATGTTTAGGATATAGTATGTCTCCCAAAACATAATTGAGGTGAGGGAGAACTGCCTCTGAAACATCCAAAAATAAGTGTATGCTAACCAGCCTTGTTTGAATGCAAGGATACACATTTTTTTCACTAGGATTGTCCAGGAATTTGTCCAAACCATTACAAAGAAACCCTTCCTGATTTACAAACAAGCCATTAGGCCCTTCCCATATCAAATAGCAGGCATCTGACAAGTTGCTCAAAGAGGCATTACAGGGTCACAACAAATCATAAATCTTGGTGTCATAAAATCTATTTTTTTCTTGAGAAATAGATAGTTTTGGCAGGTATGCAATATAACAGTATTTGACAATTATATGAAATAAAATAGAGTTGTGTTTAGAAGTTACCTCATTACACAAAGCTCTCATTTGAGCCCTCAGGCTGGAAGGACTTAGTAACAGCCTGGGACTTGGGCTTGGGAGCTTTCTAAGGGGGTCAGGGACTTTTGGAAGGGTTGTGGCAAATCCTGAGATTCCCAAATCATCCCACCATATGGAGCTATTGTTGTCTGGCCAAAGGCCACTGTGTCTTTAGTCAATAATGTTCTTGGGAAAATGTTTCCCTTGTGTGGCATTGTTTGACTCTTCTCCCAATTTTCGCCAATTATATGATATTTTTTGATAACTTCAGATAATTATCTCTTTTTCTTCCATCCTCCTACCCCATTTAAGCTGTGTACAAGACACTATTCTGTTCTAGAAGCTTAGTTAGTCTGGGACATATCCGTTCCAATACCTATCCAAACTAGTGTTTATCTTTTCTACCTTCTACTTGTCCTATCTTTCATATCCTCTATGACCTTCACCTCAGGACACTCTCAGTGAGAATGACCTGTTCTTTCAGGTCATTATGTTCTTAAGAAATTATTTTGGGAATGTCCATGCCGTGTGATTGTATTTTACTTAACTGCTAGTAACCGCTTCCAAGGACTGGTATTTTCTGTCTTTTGGTGTTCATCATTAGAGAAAAGGTATTAAAAATCTTTATTGTGCTCTAATATAAGTCTATAGTCTCTGGATCACATGGTCATAAAGCCTGTTTCAACTTTTTAAAATAATTTTTGAGATTATAAATGCATCATATTCACATTGTCTTTTCTGCCTCCAAGCCCTATCAAAACTACATTGTTTTCTAATTTCGGACCAGTTTTTCTTTAACTCCATTACAAAGTAACACGTGATACTGTGTGAAGGTGACCTGTGTTTGGTTGCAGGATTTCCCAGCTCTGAGGCAATGGGTTTGCTGCAATGGACATTGAGTGTGTAATGGATAATGAACACAAAGGACCCTGTACCTTGGATGAGGAACAGGATGTGCTGTACATGAGAGGAGGAATGTCTACTAAAATACAAACTTTCTAGACTAGAGCTTTGTCTCCTGTGCTGTAATGGCAGAGGTAGAAGACCTGTGATATCTGAGTCAATTGATATGACGGTTCTGGGGAAGGTTTGCTGTCAGGATAAGTAGTAGCTGGTATTTTGTGGTTTCTTACCATTGTTATATTCTGGCTTTGCTGAACTGAATTATAGGAAAAAACACAAGCTTTACCATGGCGATTATATGGTTTTCAGAGCAGGCCTTTTGAGCTATCATTTCATTTATTTATTTAGTTAGTTATTGACTGCTTGTTTTTCAAGAAAAATTTTCCCTCTGAAACATTCATGGCTGTACTGGGACTCACCTTGTAGACCAGTCTGGTATGAACTCACAGAACTCTTACTGCCTCTGCCTCGCAAGTGCTGTTATTAAAGGCATGTGCCACCAACACCCAGTGAGCTTTCAACTCGGTTGGGACTTGAATGGAACATGAGCCAGAGTGTAGTTCCATTGGTATATGTGGTGAACTGGGCAATGGCCTTTTTCCTCTGTGCTACTTAGGATGGATTTACTGGGTAATGGGAGATTCTGGGTAATGGGAGATTCTGCAGCGATGCCATGGGGGATATAATTCTTGCAGTATCACTGTCCAGTGTTCACATGTGAGCATTGCTTTGGGTTGCAGTGGGAAAACAAATTAGAAAACTATAGATTTGGTTTCTAGAAGTTCTAAATGATGCATTTCATTTTCATGTTTGTATTACAACTGTTGCAATTAGTTTAGGAACTTGTAGAAGCATGGTTATGTGGATTGTCTTTCATGAATACTTTATTAGAATGCATGTAACTTAGTATTGCAAATAACCACAATGATGTCATTCAGTGAAGATAAGTTCCAGCGGAGAAAAGGAGTTTCTGATGTGCAGAAATATCTCAAGTGTTCATGGTGCTGTGCATGTAGATATTGCAGATTCAAAATTATGTGACATAGGCCGTGGAATCAGATTTAAAATCACTTTTCTTTTTCTTTGCATTTTTTTTTGTTCAGGGAGCATTACTTTCCTTTTTCAATTTATATTAGAAACAACCTTGTTTTACATGTCAATCTCAGTTTCCTCTCCCCTCCTCCTCCTACCCTGCCCCTCACTGACCCCTTATTCTATCCCCTTTCTTCTCCCCAGTGAAGCGGAAACCTTTCATGAGTGTTCTTTAATGTCTGCCATATCATTTGGAGCAAGGCATAGGCCTACTCCTCTAAGCTGAGACAGTGTTGCTTTATGTGGAATGGGCTCCCAAAGTCCCTTCATACACTAGGGATAAATTCTAATCTACTACCAGAGGTCCCATAGATTGCCAACGTCTCCTAACTGACACCAATGTACAGGGGGCCTGGATCAGTCCTATGCTGGTTCCCCATACTATCAGTCTGTGGTCCATGAGCTCCTACTTGTTCAGGTTAGCTATTTCTGTGAGTCTCTCCAGCCTGGTCTTGACTCATTTCCTCATCACTCCTCCCTATCTGAAACTAGATTCCAGGAGTTTGGCTCAATGTTTACTGTAGGTGTCTGCTTCTGCTTCTATCAGCTACTGGTTGAATGCTCAAGTACAGCATATCAGGTAGTGAACTATAGCATCAGAGAAGGGCATTTAAAGTAAACTCTTGACTCCTGCTTAGATTGTCAGTTGGTGTCATCTTTGTAGATCACTGGACATTTCCCTAGTGTCAGATTTCTCATTAAACCTATAATGGCTGTGTCTATTATGGTATCTCTTTTCTTGCTCTGCTATATTCTAACACTGACTCCTTCTTTCTGGTTCCTCAATTCCTCTTCTAACCTCCTCTTCTCCCCTTCTCATACTCCTAACTCCCTCTCTCCTCCCCCATGCTCCCAATGACCTCAGGAGACCTTGTCCCTTTCCCCTTCTCTGGGGGGGGTGTGCATATCTCTCTTATGTTTCTCCCTGTTTCCTAGTTTCTCTGGGAGTGTGGATTGTAAGATGGTAATCCTTTCTTCCATGTCTAAAACCCATACACAAGTGAGTACATACCATGTTTTTTTGACTAGGTTACCTCACCCAGGATAATTTCTTCTACTTCCATCCATTTCCCTGTTAATTTTAAGATGCCATTTTTCTGCTCCATTATGTAAATCTACCATATTTTGTGTATCCATTATTCAGTTTAACGTCATCTAGGTTGCTTCCACTTTGTAGCTATTACAAATAATGCTGGTTTGGACATAGTTGAACAGATGTCCTTGTTGTATGAATATGCATCATTTGGGTATATGCCTATAAGAGGAAATGCTAGATCTTGTGGTACTCTGATTCTCATTTTTCTGAGGAACTGCTGTACTTATTTCCAAAGTAGCTGCGGGACTTTCCAGTTCGACCAGCACTGGAGGAGTGTTCTCCTTTCTCCACTTTGTCTTCATCATAAACAGTCATTGTTTTTGATTTTAGCTATTCTGAAAGGAGCAGTATGCTACCTCAGTGGTGTTTGGATTTGCATTTCCCTGATGGCTAAGGATGTTGAGCACTTTCTCAAGTGTCTTTCAGCCATTTTGGATTCCTCTATTGAGAAGTATCTATTTCTTTATCCCACTTTCTAATTGGATTTTTTTGGTGTTTTGGTATGAGCTTCTTGTTTTCTTTGCATATGTTGGAAATCAGCCCACTGTGAAATGTCGGATTGATGAATATCTTTTTCCATTTTATGGGTTGCTTTTTGTTTTGTTGACTACAACATTTGACTTACAGAAGCTTCTCAGTTTCAGGAAGTCCCTTTTTTAAATTGTGGATCTTTGTGACTGTCTGTGCTATGGGTGTTGTGTTCACAAAATGGTCTACTTTACAAATTATTTTACGATACATCCTACATTCTCTTCTAAGAGGGTCAGTGTGGCTGGATTTATGCTGAGGTCTTTGATACATTTAGACTTATGTTTTGTGCATGGTGATAGATAAGGATCTGTCTGCAGTCTTTTACACACCAGCACCCAGTTATGTCATCACTATTTATTGAAGATACTTTCCTTTTTACATTGTATAATTTTAACTTCATTGTCCAACAACAGGTATTCTTTTTGAGGGTTTTTTAAGACAGAGTTTCTCTGTGTAGCTTTGGAGCCTATACTGGCACTCCCTCAGGAGACCACGCTGGCTTCGAACACACAGAGATTTGCCTGCCTCTGGAAGAAGTTAACAGTATCAAGACTTTAAATGGCAAAATCCATAAATGGTCTCTATAGAGCTTAATTGGCTGTTTTTGTAGGACACAAAAGACAGGAATGCCAGAGTAATGTCAGACCCTGTCAGCCAGGGTGAGGATTTCAGTGGGTACAAGTATTTGGAGGGCACCATGCAGTTGGCCTGACCTCTCTGCCTTGAGAGATATGTGTCATAGCATATTCAGGCTAAAGCCCATGGCTCTTGGGACACAATGTACCTACTGGTTTCTGATGAACTGGTGAACTTCATCAGGCAATCAAGCAATCAGGCTAATCTGTATTTCTCTATATGATTTCTTAGTAATCTAAGAAGTATGTAAGCTTAACAAGAAAATTGTTCTTAGACATTAATCTTTTTTATCATGTGTGGCTTGAAATTTTCATGTTTTCCTGGCAACTAAAACTGAATTGATCCTGGAAATTGCCACTATCTTGTGTTTCTGATACAAATATAAAAGTCAGTTTTCTGTCAATAAAATATATTCTTGTCTTGCTGTGGCCCTCTAGGCCAAACCTGGCTGCATTCTTTTTGATTGTATTGGCTGATCTTGGCCTGGTAAGTAATCACAGGTTGTTAGAGGATTTCATGAAATATTTAGCTAGAGTTCATCTATGTGATATTTTGACCCTGAATCTTTCTTAATCTCTATACATCTCAAGAAAGTGAATAATGCTGAGGTTAAGAGTAATTGGCTGATTTATGTCTTATACAAATTATTGCTTCTGTTGATGGTTATTACTTTTGACTCCTTTAGGTCTACAGTGAAAAGGACACAAGGAGGAACATATGAAAGTCTCTATTTTGTTAAGGAAAAGATCATTAGTAGTTTCTTATGGCAATCCATTGATGGGAAAGAGACAGTAATTTTGAAGGTTTTTTAACAGCATTAAAAAATAGCTCTGCATTTAATGTCTATGAAGGTAGCCCAAGTTAACAACTCTATCCAGCAGTGCTTTAACATTATAGAAGGAGTAGGTAAAGTAATTTCTTGTCTCAGGAGAAACATTATTCAAAAACTCACAAATTTGATCCAAGCTTGGTAGGTTCCACAAAAATAATGGCAGAATCACCTATATTTTTTTACTGACTATGTAAACAATAGATGCATATTATACAGATGATGTATTCTTCTGTGGTCAGTTCTTCACTATATGACACATCTATGTTTTGGAATGTCAGACTCAAAATGAAGACTCTGTGAGAGTTCACTGCATGAAGCTGTGAAGATGAAGCTGAGTTGCGTTTGAGACCACAGGATGTTGAGATGTCCATGCTAAGAGACATCTGTCATGGAGACTTTCATATGAGGAATGGATGTAGCAAACATGTGAGATAGATAAGGTGTCCTGGGGATTGTGTGGTATTTCGATGATAGTTTCATAATGAAGCTTGTATAGCATCAGAGAGCAGAGCTATTAGTTAAGTGACCAAAAAATATCATAGAGGTTTGGAAAACTGTGGAGAGATTGGAGAGAGGAATTAGTAAGGAGGGACTGAGACAGGATCTTTCTCAGGTATGGTTGATAAATTGAAGAGGTAGGAGTCACTGATGGCTGCTCAATTGGTTCTCTATTCTTTCTGGTTCTTACCCCCATATCTGACTTCTGATTTTTTCTTAATAAATATTACATATTCCAGGTGGTGATGGTGCAAACCTGTAATACCAGCATCCATGAAGCAGTGGTAGGTGGGTCTTTGTGAGTTTGAGACCATCCTAAAAATACTGTTTCCAAGAGAGGCTCCAAAGGCACAGAGAAACCCTGCCTCAAAAAACAAAACAAGAAAAAATGATTACTTAAATTAACACTTTGTGAGGTTCCTAAAAGATATGCTCAATAAACTCAAAGGGGGTAATTAAGACTTCTAGAGATAGATTAAATATTAGATTATTAACTTTATATTTTTTCAAATGCTACTGAAATGGAAAAATCAGCATTGAGAGATATTAGATTAAAAAGAAACTGCTAAATTAAAGCAAACTATATACTTTAGAGAAACTTTGAGCTCTGAATAAAAACCTACATATGTGTTACATCAGGGAAGAGGTTTTGCTTTGGTTTCCCCTGGGGATGTGAGGGTGGAGGTGTGGGGGAACCCAATGCCCAATAAAATTGATAATGATTATATTCAAAGGAAAAAAAGATTTCTTAAAACAGACATTTGTCACCAAACAGCATTGCCATGCAATCTAAACTAATTCATGAGACTAACAGATATTTTTCATTGGATTAAATATAACTTGCCAAAACTAGAAATCTGCAAAGGTATGTTGAAGAAGGTTTTGTTTTGTCTTTCATAAACATAATGTTCTCCAAAGAAGGAATGTAGAGATAACTGGTGTCGTGGGGTCTAATACTTTGTCTGCTAGTGAAGAATATGTGTGTAACTGGGTTCTCCTTTTCTTGCACAGTTTTGGGTGTAGTAGTGGTACTGACTAAAATATTTTTCCATGTCTAAAAGACATTTATTTACTATGCTCAAAACAGTCAGGATTCTGATTCACATATATGTTTGACCATTAATACCAAAAATATAGTAGAATGCATTGGAATTTATGATGGTATGGCTTATCTTTAGGCACATGAAAAAGCAGGAAAAATAAAAGTTTAGCATGTACAAGTCATTAGAAGCAAAGTTGTTAAAACAGGCTACTCAAGAAATATAACAGTGTGAAAAATTTCTTCATTAGCCTCTCTGTCCAATTCGAGGATAACCCACAATGTGTTAACTATTCCCAAATTGTGTGAAATGAAAACTGAATACTTCAGGTAATTTATCATGGGGCCTTAGGTGTGCCCCAGCAAAAATTTCATAGTGTAATAAATTCTGGTGTGAAAATGAACTTAAAATTTAGTCTTTCTCATTAAGATGGGTTCATTATTCACTCAAACAAAAGGACATATCATACTTCCTTGTGAACCTTAATGCATAGTACCTGTGCTAGTCTGAATGTAATTTCCCCCATAAGCTCACATGGAATGACACACTTATGAGGTTGCTTTGTTGCTTTAGGTATGGAACTGTTGAAGCGTGTCACTGGGGCGGGGGTGCATACTGAGATCTTATATGTGCTCATGCCATGAACAATGTCCCAGACCACTTCCCTTTGCCAGTGGTCAATATGTGTAATGCCTAGCTCCTTCTATAGCACCATGTCTGACTGCATTTTACCATGTTGCAACAAGATGATACTTAACAAAACCTCTGAAAATGTAAGCCACCCAATTAAATGTTTTTCCTTTAAAAAATTAGCCATAGCCAGAGTGACATGGTGCATGACTTAAATCCCAGCACTCAGGATGCAAATGCAGGTGAGTCTCTGTGAATTTAATACCAGCCTGGTCTACAAGAGCTGATTCCAGGACAGCCTCCAAAGCTACAGAGAAAACCTGTCTCATAAAAAGAAAATAAAATATTAGCCATGTACATAGTGTCTCTTTATAGCTATACAAACAAAAACTTGGTCAATACATGATTCATTACCCTTTAGAGAGTGAATTTTGGAAATCCTGACAAATTTCCATTATACAAGTACAATTTATACATAGGCTTGTGAACTTGATCATCATGTGTTTTTAATAGAAAACCTAGTTTTCAATTATAGCCATTATTTCTTTTTTTTTGTGGGTCTTCTAACAGTGGGAGCAGGAGTTGCATTTTTTTTTGCTTTTCTTTTTTTTTATTTGAATTAGAAACAAGATTGTTTTACATGACCATCCCAGTTCCCTTCTCCCTCCCATCCTCCCCTACCATCCCCCCCAACTAAAACCAACCTATCATATATCCTTTCTCCTCCCTATGGAGGGTGTGGCTTTCCATAGGGTGTCATCAGAGTCTATTGTATCATTTGGGATAGGGCCTAGGCCCACCCCCGTGTGTCTTGACTCAGGGAGTATCCCTTCATGTAGAATGGGCTCCCAAAGTCTACACACATGCTAGGGATAAGTATTGAACCTGAGGTCCTGTAGATTTCCGAGATTTCCTCACTGAAACCCATGTTCCTGGGTTCTGCATCAGTCTCATGCTGGTTTCCCAGCTATCAGTCTGGGGACCAATAGCTCCCCATTGTTCAGGTCAGCTGTTCATGTGGGTTTCAGCAGTCTGGTCTGGACCCCTCTTCTCATCACTCTTCCTTCTCTGCAACTGGATTCCAGTTCAGTTCAGTTCATAGTTGTGGGTGTCTGCTTCTACTTCTACCTGCTGCTAGATGAGGGCTATCGGGTGGCACATAAGTCAGTCATCAATCTCATTATCAGGGAAGGGCATTTAAGGTATCCTCTGCTCTATTGCTTAGATTGTTAGCTAGTGTCATATTTGTAGATCTCCAGACACTTCCTTAGTGCCCGATTTCTATTTCATGTAACATACGATAATAGCTATTTAAGTCATTAACCCAAACCCAACACCAGAACCTGGAACCAATGTACTCTGCCACACTGGGCTCCCTCCATCACTACTGGCCCGCCCCGGTCCCTGCCTACCACCGCTGTGGTTGCACCCGATACATGCATTCATCCGTTTATTAATTTATTCATACATTTTTCTTCATTCGTTTATTTATTCATGGACCGCAAGGCGGGAGCAAGCATGTGCTAGCTGGCGAGCTCATGAATGAATCCCCAGCTTCCACTTACCTTGCTCCCCTTGGCTAGCCAGCTAGCATGCTGGTTGTTCCTAAACTGCAATGCTGACTGCTGCTGCCTGGCTGCTGTCTGTATTCAGTTCACTGGATCACTCACCTCACTGAGTCACCCATTCACTGATTCACTCCCTCATTCACCTGCAAAGCCAGCTGGTGAGCCAGCAGTTCACAGAGAAGATTCTCTGCAGCCTGCACAGAACTGGCTTTGGGACTACATTTCCCAGTGTGCCCTGTGCTCTTAACCCACCTCTCTTCTTGCCCACCAGCCTCTGGCTTCATTACGTGTTGTTAGAAACCACTGGGCATTGTTCGGTTCCTTTCCTGTGATTTTTTTCCAGGGGTGGAAGAAAGGCAAGGGAGCGGAGAGGAGGGTAGTGTAATGAAGAAAGGTAGGGTGTGGAACCCTCTGCTTTATCTGCATGCTGTGTCTCCCAAGTGGGCTTTTTCGAATTCATTTTGAGTTGGTGTGATTTAGATTGCAGCATCCTCAGAGAGGCTCTTTGATGTGTAGAAACTCTTCGGCTAACCCTGGAGGAAAACGGAAGTTGCTATGGAAACCAGGAAGATATCAGGGTCTGCAAACTGAGCCTGGGGCTAGTACTATTGAAATGCAAATTGTTGCAGATCTACAAAAAGGATTTTTTTCTCGTGTGGGAGGCGTGGCCAGGAACCATAATACTGTGGCTTTAAGCACATTCGAAACCTGTGGGAGGTGTTCTTGTCACTCG
>NW_023276819.1:32954-99235 GCF_003668045.3 Cricetulus griseus
TATCATTATCACCATCCTTCCTTTGTTTGGGAAAACTTTGCTTTGCAATGGCTCCCATGTTGTCCCTGCCTCCTTCAGTCAATACAATGCCTCATGTCTTCTGTCTTGGTGGTTGAGATAGCTATTCTGGAATTACCTGATTCGCAAAGAGTTGCTTACACCTGAGGAGATTTTAATTAATTAAAGGTCTTTAAATGGGAAAACTGGTCATTAATCTTGATCATTTGAGGTGATAAGATCCACATTTAGGTGCTTGGTGGCAGTGCACACTTTAACACCAGAATTCAGGAGGAAGAGGTAGTTGGACTTGCTGAGTTTCAGACAACTTGTGACTATAGAATGATTTCCAGGGCCTCACACATAAACCATTTCTTGAAAACACACATGCACACACAACAACAACAACAGCAACAAAAATAAATATTCAAATGGAGAGTGTGATCCACTTATAACCTGGATCTCACTTTCTGACAGGAGCCAGCATATATAAACAATATTGAAGAAGGAAGCTCTCTCTTTTTTCCTGCTTGTTCTTGTTCTCACTACCACATTCGTTCCTTTACTAGCATTAGAGCCAACTTCTTTGGAATTTTTGTGTATAAGGAGACAGGATGACATGTCCAGCCTTATGGACTGAACAATTACTGAATTCTTCACTTGTTTTAGCTAAAGGCTCAAAAACAGTCTACTAGATTGTTCAAATTTCCATTGGTAGGAAGCTATGGTTGGAATATAGGGACCACAGCTTGTGAGACATTCTAATGAATCTACTCTATAGATACATGGAGACATGCAAAATTCCATACCATTCATGTAGAGAAACTTAAATAAGCAGCTGTGATTTTTTTCCACCTGCTCCTGGAGGAAGATGTGCTGTCTAATAATAGAGCTCATTAACACATTCTTCCAAGCTTATTGACATCTAAACATTCAAATTTACATGAATACTACTTTTTCTATTATTATTCATTTCCTAGAGTTTGCTCTGAATTTCAGGAATAAACTGAAAGCAATGGAGCCATCTTCCAGCCTTCTGAAGGGGGGAAGACCTATTTTTTTGTTTGAGATCTGGTTCTTTCTTTACTTTCTTGATTGTGTGAAATCCCTGTGACAACCAGGAAGAAAGTATCTTCAGTTCATCTGACATGAGCGTGAAGCCAAAGAACAAAACTCTCCTTTTTTGTCCTCATATATCTCTTAAAATTTTAATGTTCTTGGAACTCTTCCACCTGTGGGACAGGGAATCACTCCACCCACCAACTATGTTTGGCTGTACAAGCTAGATAGTTATATTAATTTTATGGTGAAAGCTTCAGTATAGCCACTGGTTTCCATATATCCAAAGATTCTGAAATCTTATGGAGGAGTTGCCACCCAAGCTACTTTCCCACATCTCTCTCCAAGACCTGCTGCATCTCAGAAAGCAAAATAATGACAACAACGCTTCTCAAAGATATACTCATGAACACTCTCACAGAGTACCTAAACAATCCCCCAGAGACAAGACTCATTTTTTTGTGTCTACATTTCTCACCTCCTTTCTGGGGTACTGGAAGGCCATCCAGGAGTGCTGAATCCATTAAAAGTGAGCTGTTTCTTTTTTCTTTTTCATTTAAATGCATTTATTTCTTGTAACTTTGCTGTTTTCATTTGTGTCTTTTGCTCAGTTATGAGAACAGTTTTTAATTGTGGTGGATTATTGGCTAACTTAATGGACGGAATAGAAAAATGTTGAATGTAATACACCAGGAAACACACAGAGATAGATAAGTTTGTTCATGAAACCTAAACTATCTAATCCATTAAACACAATCTCCTCAAAAAGCACAAGGAGTCTACAAACTGATACATAGGGTTTCCTCATTCAAATTAAATAGACAGATGGACTAAGCAAAAAGCTAGCTGAAGTACAAAGAAGAAATCCCAATTAGAACACCCATGTTCATGATAAAATACATGCATTTAAATGTGGTCCTTCTGGTTCGAAGTTGGAACAAGATACTAAATTCTTCCCGAAAATAGAAAGTGCAAACATAGATTGGGGAGGAGTCTCACTTTAGGATCTTGCTCTCAAATTGCTTAGCATTTCTCCATTTGTGAATGCACTTGAGACATTAGGTGTGGTTGCAATTGGACAGGATCCCAAAGTAGTCCTTGCTGGGATTTGCTTTCCCATAGACCACCTCCATGCAGATCCCACATACTATGTCCTTGCTGCACTGCACAGCAAAGGAGACTTCCATGTGCTTCTAATGGGCCTCAATGCAAGAGTTTATGTGTTGTGACCTCTGGGCAGCATCCATTGGATGCAGGACCTGCAGGCCACACAAGTCACAGGAGTCTCTGGAGACACACACAGTTTTCCCCATAGTGACACTCTCCCACTACAGCATGGGGGCAGAGATGCTGCTTTATCTCCACAGCAGCTGGCTCCTTCTCTCATTCTTCCTTGGTTTCTTAGCCCTGCAGGGTACTTCAGTAGTGGCTTGCTGTGTTCATATCTGCAGTTGTTTCCATAAACACAGACCCTCTTTGAAAATACTTGCACACTACACCATTTGGACTGTCAGAGAGGTCATGGGAGCATGGAGAGTTATCTCCTTCCTCACAAACCCCATGCATAAACTATCTGCAGGTGATTTGTTTCTTCCAGCCACTGCTACTGCTGCTGCCTTCCCCTCCACCTATCCCCATAGCCAGGGCAGCAACTGAGGAAATCAGGGTGAGGGAACCCTCTGCCACCGCCGCTGCTCCTGCTCCAAATGTTGTGGCTGTTGTTCCAGGAACCACAGTCTCCACCATTACTGATTATCCCACAAATAAATAGCCCCTGAACTTCAGGATCAACTACTTGTAGCCTGGTTGAGACTGAGAAGGCGGTGGGGGGGTAGGGCAGAAAGAGAGCCTCATCTCTCATGTGAGGTTTTTCTTATTCGCTTTGATTTGGTCTGATTTGCATTGCTGCATCCCCTGACAGGGTTATTTGGGGTGTAGAAACTTTTCAATTATACCCAGGAAGACAAGGGGAAGTTGCTATGGAGACCAGGAAGATAGCAGGGTCTGTAATTGGAGTCAGGGGCCATGCTGTTGAAATTCATATCATTGCAGATCTAGTAAAGTTTCTTTTCTTCTGTGGGAGGCATGGCCAGGAACCACAATACTGTGTCTTTAAGCACACTCTAACCCTATTGGAGGTGCTCTTGTCACTCAAGCCTCACTATCCAGTCAGGCCCTCCATATGACCTGCCAGTTACCTGAGCTGCAGGACTCTTCCTGTCACCAGGCTTCAGGCTTGACTTTGAAGAGGAGCCACTTTTGTGTGCTGTAGTGAAGATGCTGCTTCAGGGAGCTGAGCTGAGAGCTTCAGTGATCTGGGAAACCACAAAATGGTGAGCTAGGGGATGCTGTCTGCATATGGGGAGGAGCAGATGGCCAGGTGTGGCAGACAATTCGGTGAGTCCTCCCTGTATCTGGGGGGAGAGTGCAGCCAGATTCCACGTCTTCTAGAAAACAGATTCCCTGTCTTCCTATGTGGTCAATATAAACACTTCAACCTATAGGAAGATCTCTCAATAACTTTGCTCTGTGGATTTAATCTGATCAGAGCATTGGTATCAGGGAACTTGGTAGGAGTATGTTTCTAGTCAACTTCAACATTCTTGATGTATATATGGAAAGCAGCTTGCCTTACTTAGAGAGACCAACTTTTTCTAATACCTCCTTGACATTCAACATTCTGCATTTAACATTTACATGTAATATACATCTATCATTAATTTTGTGCAGGTTGTCCTGGGGTATCTCACGTGATCTTCAGAAGTCCCCTATTATGCCATAATGTAGGAGAGAAGAATTGGTGATATAAGTATTTACCAATGTTTAGGATATAGTATGTCTCCCAAAACATAATTGAGGTGAGGGAGAACTGCCTCTGAAACATCCAAAAATAAGTGTATGCTAACCAGCCTTGTTTGAATGCAAGGATACACATTTTTTTCACTAGGATTGTCCAGGAATTTGTCCAAACCATTACAAAGAAACCCTTCCTGATTTACAAACAAGCCATTAGGCCCTTCCCATATCAAATAGCAGGCATCTGACAAGTTGCTCAAAGAGGCATTACAGGGTCACAACAAATCATAAATCTTGGTGTCATAAAATCTATTTTTTTCTTGAGAAATAGATAGTTTTGGCAGGTATGCAATATAACAGTATTTGACAATTATATGAAATAAAATAGAGTTGTGTTTAGAAGTTACCTCATTACACAAAGCTCTCATTTGAGCCCTCAGGCTGGAAGGACTTAGTAACAGCCTGGGACTTGGGCTTGGGAGCTTTCTAAGGGGGTCAGGGACTTTTGGAAGGGTTGTGGCAAATCCTGAGATTCCCAAATCATCCCACCATATGGAGCTATTGTTGTCTGGCCTAAGGCCACTGTGTCTTTAGTCAATAATGTTCTTGGGAAAATGTTTCCCTTGTGTGGCATTGTTTGACTCTTCTCCCAATTTTCGCCAATTATATGATATTTTTTGATAACTTCAGATAATTATCTCTTTTTCTTCCATCCTCCTACCCCATTTAAGCTGTGTACAAGACACTATTCTGTTCTAGAAGCTTAGTTAGTCTGGGACATATCCGTTCCAATACCTATCCAAACTAGTGTTTATCTTTTCTACCTTCTACTTGTCCTATCTTTCATATCCCCTATGACCTTCACCTCAGGACACTCTCAGTGAGAATGACCTGTTCTTTCAGGTCATTATGTTCTTAAGAAATTATTTTGGGAATGTCCATGCCGTGTGACTGTATTTTACTTAACTGCTAGTAACCGCTTCCAAGGACTGGTATTTTCTGTCTTTTGGTGTTCATCATTAGAGAAAAGGTATCAAAAATCTTTATTGTGCTCTAATATAAGTCTATAGTCTCTAGATCACATGGTCATAAAGCCTGTTTCAACTTTTTAAAATAATTTTTGAGATTATAAATGCATCATATTCACATTGTCTTTTCTGCCTCCAAGCCCTATCAAAACTACATTGTTTTCTAATTTCGGACCAGTTTTTCTTTAACTGCATTACAAAGTAACACGTGATACTGTGTGAAGGTGACCTGTGTTTGGTTGCAGGATTTCCCAGCTCTGAGGCAATGGGTTTGCTGCAATGGACATTGAGTGTGTAATGGATAATGAACACAAAGGACCCTGTACCTTGGATGAGGAACAGGATGTGCTGTACATGAGAGGAGGAATGTCTACTAAAATACAAACTTTCTAGACTAGGGCTTTGTCTCCTGTGCTGTAATGGCAGAGGTAGAAGACCTGTGATATCTGAGTCAATTGATATGACGGTTCTGGGGAAGGTTTGCTGTCAGGATAACTAGTAGCTGGTATTTTGTGGTTTCTTACCATTGTTGTATTCTGGCTTTGCTGAACTGAATTATAGGAAAAAACACAAGCTTTACCATGGCGATTATATGGTTTTCAGAGCAGGCCTTTTGAGCTATCATTTCATTTATTTATTTAGTTAGTTATTGACTGCTTGTTTTTCAAGAAAATTTTTCCCTCTGAAACATTCATGGCTGTACTGGGACTCACCTTGTAGACCAGTCTGGTATGAACTCACAGAACTCTTACTGCCTCTGCCTCGCAAGTGCTGTTATTAAAGGCATGTGCCACCAACACCCAGTGAGCTTTCAACTCGGTTGGGACTTGAATGGAACATGAGCCAGAGTGTAGTTCCATTGGTATATGTGGTGAACTGGGCAATGGCCTTTTTCCTCTGTGCTACTTAGGAATGATTTACTGGGTAATGGGAGATTCTGCAGCGATGCCATGGGGGATATAATTCTTGCAGTATCACTGTCCAGTGTTCACATGTGAGCATTGCTTTGGGTTGCAGTGGGAAAACAAATTAGAAAACTATAGATTTGGTTTCTAGAAGTTCTAAATGATGCATTTCATTTTCATGTTTGTATTACAACTGTTGCAATTAGTTTAGGAACTTGTAGAAACATGGTTATGTGGATTGTCTTTCATGAATACTTTATTAGAATGCATGTAACTTAGTATTGCAAATAACCACAATGATGTCATTCAGTGAAGATAAGTTCCAGCGGAGAAAAGGAGTTTCTGATGTGCAGAAATATCTCAAGTGTTCATGGTGCTGTGCATGTAGATATTGCAGATTCCAAATTATGTGACATAGGCCGTGGAATCAGATTTAAAATCACTTTTCTTTTTCTTTGCATTTTTTTTTTGTTCAGGGAGCATTACTTTCCTTTTTCAATTTATATTAGAAACAACCTTGTTTTACATGTCAATCTCAGTTTCCTCTCCCCTCCTCCTCCTACCCTGCCCCTCACTGACCCCTTATTCTATCCCCTTTCTTCTCCCCAGTGAAGCGGAAACCTTTCATGAGTGTTCTTTAATGTCTGCCATATCATTTGGAGCAAGGCATAGGCCTACTCCTCTAAGCTGAGACAGTGTTGCTTTATGTGGAATGGGCTCCCAAAGTCCCTTCATACACTAGGGATAAATTCTAATCTACTACCAGAGGTCCCATAGATTGCCAACGCCTCCTAACTGACACCAATGTACAGGGGGCCTGGATCAGTCCTATGCTGGTTCCCCATACTATTAGTCTGTGGTCCATGAGCTCCTACTTGTTCAGGTTAGCTATTTCTGTGAGTCTCTCCAGCCTGGTCTTGACTCATTTCCTCATCATTCCTCCCTATCTGAAACTAGATTCCAGGAGTTTGGCTGAATGTTTACTGTAGGTGTCTGCTTCTGCTTCTATCAGCTACTGGATGAATGCTCAAGTACAGCATATCAGGTAGTGAACTATAGCATCAGAGAAGGGCATTTAAAGTAAACTCTTGACTCCTGCTTAGATTGTCAGTTGGTGTCATCTTTGTAGATCACTGGACATTTCCCTAGTGTCAGATTTCTCATTAAACCTATAATGGCTGTGTCTATTATGGAATCTCTTTTCTTGCTCTGCTATATTCCACCACTGACTCCTTCTTTCTGGTTCCTCAATTCCTCTTCTAACCTCCTCTTCTCCCCTTCTCATACTCCTAACTCCCTCTCTCCTCCCCCATGCTCCCAATGACCTCAGGAGACCTTGTCCCTTTCCCCTTCTCTGGGGGGTGTGTGCATATCTCTCTTAGGTTTTTCCCTGTTTCCTAGCTTCTCTGGGAGTGTGGATTGTAAGATGGTAATCCTTTCTTCCATGTCTAAAACCCCTACACAAGTGAATAAATACCATGTTTTTTTTGACTAGTTACCTCACCCAGGATAATTTCTTCTACTTCCATCCATTTCCCTGTTAATTTTAAGTTGCCACTTTTTTGCTCCATTATGTAAATCTACCATATTTTGTGTATCCATTATTCCATTTAAGGTCATCTAAGTTGCTTCAACTTTTAGCTATTACAAATAATGCTGGTTCGAACATAGTTGAACAGATGTCCTTGTTGTATGAATTTGCATCTTTGGCTATATGCCTACAAGAGGACAAGCTGCATCTTGTGTTACTCTGATTCCCATTTTTCTGAGGAACCACTGTACTTATTTCCAAAGTAGCTGCAGGACTTTCCATTTAGACCAGCACTGGAGGAGTGTTCTCCTTTCTCCACATTGTCTTCGTCATAAACTGTCATTGTTGTTTTTGATTTTAGCTATTCTGAAAGGAGCAGTATGCTACCTCAGTGGTGTTTTGATTTGCATTTCCCTGATGGCTAATGATGTTGAACACTTTCTCAAGTGTCTTTCAGCCATTTTGGATTCCTTTATTGAGAAGTATCTATTTCTGTATCCCACTTTTTAATTGGATTTTTTGATGTTTTGGTATGAGCTTCTTGTTTTCTTTGTATATGTTGGCAACCAGCCCACTGTGAAATGTGGGGTTGATGAATATCTTTTTCCATTTTGTGGGTTGCTGTTTGCTTTGTTGACTACAACATTTGACTTACAGAAGCTTCTCAGTTTCAGGAAGTCCCTTTTATTAATTGTGGATCTTTGTGTCTGTGCTACGGGTGTTGTGTTCAGGAAGTGTTCTACTTCACAAATTCTTCTAGGATACCTACTACATTGTCTTCTAAGAGGGTCAGTGTAGCTGGATTTATGCTGATGTCTTTGATACATTTAGACTTATGTTTTGTGCATGGTGATAGATAAGGATCTCTCTGCAGTCTTTTACACACCAGCACCCAGTTATGCCATCACTATTTGTTGAAGATACTTTCTTTTTTACATTGTATAATTTTATCTTCATTGTCCAAAAACAGGTGTTCTTTTTGGGTTGTTTCTAGACAGGGTTTCTCTGTGTAGCTTTGGAGCCTATCCTAGCACTCCATCAGGAGTCCAGGCTGGCCTTGAACACACAGAGATCTGCCTGCCTCTGGAAGAAGTTGACAGTATCAAGACTTTAAATGGCAAAATCCATAAATGGTCTCTATAGTGCTTAATTGGCTGTAGCCGTAGGACACAAAAGACAGGGATGCCAGTGTAATGGCAGACCCTGGGGGCAAGAGTAAGGATTTCATTGGGTACCAGTCTCTGCAGGGCACCATGCAGTTGGTCTGACCTATCTGCCTTGAGAAATGTGTGTCATAGAATATTCAGGCTACAGCTCATGGCTCTTGGGACACAAAGTACCTACTGGTTCCTGATGAACTGATGAACTCCATCAGGCAATCAAGCAATCAGGCTAATCTGTATTTTTCTACATGATTTCTTAGTAATCATGGAAGTATGTAAGCTTAACAAGAAAATTGTTCTTAGACATTAATCTTTTTTTCCCTGTATGGCTTGCAATTTTTGTGTTTTCCTGGCAACTACAACTGTGTTGAGCCTGGAAATTGCCACTATCTTATGTTTCTGATAAAGATACAAAAAGTCTGTTTCCTGTCAATAAACCAGTCATATTCTTGTCTTGCTTGGCCCTCTAGGCCAAATCTGGCTCCATTCCTTTTTGATTGTATCCGGTGATTTTCGGCTGGTAAGTAAGCACAGGTTCTTAGATTTCATGAAAAATTTAGTTGGAGTTCATCTGTGTGATATTTTTGCCCTGAATATTTCTTAATCTCTACACATCCCAAGAAAGTGAATGAGGCTGAGGTTAAGATTAAAGGGCTGATGTCATAGACAAAATATTGTTTCTGTTGATTGTTATTACTATTGACTCCTTCAGGTCTACAGTGAAATGGACACAAGTACACAAGGAGCAATATATGGAAGTCTCTGTTTTGGTATGGCAATCCATTGATGGAAAAGAAACAGTAATTTTCTAGGTTTTTAACAGCATTAAAGAAAGGGCCCTGTTCTTCATTAAAAGCCTAGGAAGGTAGCCCAAGTTTACAACTCTATCCAACAATGCCCTTACATTACTGAAGGAGTAATCCCTTGTCTCAGGAGCAACATTATTCAAAAACTGGCAAATTTGATTCAAGCTTGGTAGGATCCTCAAAATCACTGCAGAATCACCTATTTTTTTTTACTGACTAAGCAAATAATAAAGATGAAAAGCAAAGATGATGTATTCTTCTGTGGTCAGTTCTTCACTATATTACACATCTATGTTTTGAACATTCAGAGCCCAAGTGAAGAGTCTGTGAGAGTTCATTGCATGAAGCAGTGAAGATAAAGCTGAGTTGCATTTGAGACCACAGGATGTTGAGATGTCCATGCTATGAGACATCTGTCATTGACATTTTCATATTAGGAATGGAAGTACCAAACGTGTAAGATAGATAAGAAGTGAAGTCCTGGGGGTTGTGTGGTTTTTTATTATATTTTTATAATAAAGCTTGGGTGGCATCAGAGAGCAGAGCTACCAGTTAACTGACCAAATATAACATAGAGATTTGGAAAAATGTGGAGAGATTGGAGACTGGAATTGGTAAGGATGGGCTGAGGGAGGATCCTTCTCTGTTTTAGATTTAGAAATGGAGGAGGTAGGAGTCACTGATGGCTGATCAACTGGTTCTCTCATCTTTCAGGTTCTTACCCCCATATCTGACTTCTGATTTTTTTCTTAATAAATATTATTTATGCCAGGTGGTGGTGATGCAAATGTGTAAAACCAGCAATCAGTAAGCAGTGGTAGGCGGATCTTTGTGTGTTTGAGACCATCCTGGTCTAAAAGAACTGTTTCCAAGAGAAGCTACAAAGCCACAGAGAAACCCTGCCTCAAAAACCAAAAGGAGAAAAAAAATGGTTACTTATACTAACACTTTATGAGGTGCCTTAAAAGATATGCTCAATAAAGTAAAAGGGGAAAATATAACTTCCAGAGATAGATTAAATAAAAGATTATTAACATTATATTTTTCAAATGCTACTGAAAAGGAAATAACAGCATTGGAAGATATTTAAAAAAAGAAACTGCTAAATTAAAGCAAGCTATATTCTTTAGAGATACTTTGAGCTCGAAATAAAAACCAGGATATGTGTTACATTGGAAGAAGATTTGCTTTTGTTTCCAGGGGGGTGGGGGCGTGGAACCCAGTGACCATAAAAAATGATAAGATATTTTCCAATGAAGGAATGTAAAGACCATTGGTGTCATGGGATTCTAGGACTGTGTCTGCTAGTAAAGTGTTTGTGTGTCACTGGGTTCTGCATTTCTGGAACAGTTTTGGGTGTAGTAGTGGTACTAACTAAGCTATTTGACATGTCTAAAAGATATTTATTTACTATGCTCATTACGATCAGAGTTCTGATTCATAAATATGTTTGACAATTAATACCAAAAATATAGTACAATTCCTTGGAACTCATGACAGTAATGCTTGTCTTTAGGAACATGAAAAAGCAGGAAAAATCAAAGTTTAACATGTAAAAGTCATTGGAAGCAAAGTTGTTAAAACACGCTTCTACAAAATATAACTGGTATTAAAGAAGTTCCTCACTATCCTCTCTGTCCAATTCAAGGATAATCAACAATGAGTTAGTTATTCCCAAATTGTGTGAAATGAAAGCTGCATACTTAATTTAACATAGGGCCTTAGGTCTGTCCCAGCAAAAATTTCATAGTCTAATAAATTATGGTGTGAAAACAAGCTTAAAATTTAGTCTTTCTCAGCTGGGCCTTGGTGGCGCATGCTTTTAATCCCAGCACTTGGGAGGCAGAGGCAGGTAGATCTCTGTGAGTTTGAGGCCAGCCTGGACTCCAGAGCAAGTGATAGGATAGACTCCAAAGCTACACAGAGAAACCCTTTCTCGAAAACAAAACAAACAAAAAGAAAAAAGAAAAAAACTTAGTCTTTCTCAGTATGATGGGTTTATTGTTTACTCATACAAAAGGGCATACCATACTTCCTTGTGAACCTTAATGTATAGTACCTGTGCTAGTCTGAATGTAATTGCCCCCCCATGAGCTCAAAGGGAATGGCACTCTTAGGAGGTTGTTTTCTTGCTGCAGGAATCGACTTGCCGAAGCAAGTGTGTTACTGGGGGGGGGGGCTTACATATTCTCAAGCCATGAATGGTGTCCCGGAAAACTTCACATTGTCAAGATGTGTAATGCCCAGCTCCTTCTAAACCACCATGTCTGCCTGCATTCTCTCATGTTGCAACATGATGCTATTTCATAAAAACTCTGAAAATATAAGCCAACCAATTAAATGCTTTTCCTTTAAAAATTAGCCATAGCCAGAGTGTAATGGTACATGCCTTTAATCACAGCACTCAGGATGCAGAGACAGGTGGATCTCTGTGAGTTTGAGACCAGCCTGGTCTACAAGAGCTAGTTCCAGGACAGCCTCCAAAGCCACAGCAAAAGCCTGTTTTAAAAAGTAAAATAAATATTACATGGTGTCTCTTCACAGCTATACAAAGAAAAATTTAGTCAATCCATGATTCATTACCCTTTTGAGAGAAAATGTGAGAAACTCTGACAAATTTCTGTTATATAGGATCATATTATACATAGGCTTTAGAAAGTGCTCATCACATGTTATTAATAGAAAAACTAATATTCAATTATAGCCATTCTTCATTTTTTTTGTAGGACTCCTAACAGTGGGAGAAGGAGTTCTTTTCTTTTTTTCTTTTATTTGAATTAGAATCAAGATTGTTTTACATGTCAATCCTAGTTCCCTCTCCCTCACCTCTGCTCCTACAACTCCCCCCAACTAAAACATTATCTATCATATACACTCTCTGCTCCCCCTGAATGATGAGGCCATCCATAGGGTTGACATCAGAGTCTATTGTCTTTGTTGTGAGGGTTCCTAGGCCCACCCCTGTGTGTCTTGTTTCAGGGAGTATCCCTCTATGTGGAATGGGCTCCCAAAGTCTACACCTATGCTAGGGATATGTACTGAACTACTACTGGAGGTCCTGTAGATTTCCGAGGTTTCCTCAATGAAACCCATGTTCCTGGGTTCTTGATCAGTCCCATGCTGGTATCCCAGCTATCAGTCTGGGGAGCAAGAGTTCCCCAATGTTCAGGTCATCTGTTTCTGTGGGTCTCACCAGCTTTGTCTGGATCCATTTGCTCATCACTCATCCTTCTCTGCAACTGGATTCCAGTTCATTTCAGTGAGTAGTTGTGGGTGTCTGTGAGGGCTATCCAGTGGCCTCTCATTATCAGGGGAGGGCATTTAAGATAGCCCCTCCTTTCTTGCTTAGATTGTTACCTGGTGTCATCTTTGTAGATCTCCAGACATTTCCCTTGTCCCTGATTTCTATTTTATATAATGTACAATAACAGCTATTTAACTCATGAACCCCAACAACACCTTTAGATCCAGGATCCCAGCTCCTTGGTGGCGCTGGGCTCCATCCCTCCTGGCTCGCCCCATTCCCACCTGCTGCAGCGTGGCTGCACCCAACCCATCCATTCATCCGTTTATTAATTTATTCACTCATTTGTTCATTTGTCTATTCATTCTTAGACTGGGGCGGGAGCGAGCATGCACACAAGGGGGAGCTCATTAATGAACCCCCAGCCACCACCATGCTCACCCCACCCTGCTCTCCAGCTAGCCTGCTGTCCCTTCGTAAACTGCAACACTGACTGCTGCCTGACTGCTGCCTGGCTGCTGCCTGCATTCAGTTCACATGATCGCTCAGCTGGCTCAGTCACTGATTCACTGATTCTCTGGTTCATTCACTTACAAAGTCAGCTAGGGGAGCTAGAGGTTCCTAGAGAAGTTTCCCCAGCTCCCTGCAGAGAAGTCGCTCAGGACTACATTTCCCAGAATGCCCTGCACTCCTGACCCAACTCTCTTCTGCCCACTCAGCTCTGGCTTCATCCTGAGTTGTTAGAAACCTTTGGACACTGTTAGGATTCTTTCCTGTGATTTTTTTCCAGGGGTGGAAGACAGGCAAGGGAGTGTAGAGGAGAATAGTGTAATGAAGAAAGGGAGGATGTGGAGGCCTCTGCTCCATCCCAGTGCTGTGTCTCCCAAGTGAACTTTTTGTAATTCACATTGAGTTGGTCTGACTTAGATTGCAACATCCTTAGACAGGCTCTTTGATGTGTAGAAACTCTTGAACTTCCCCTGGAGGAAAAGGGGATGTTGCTATGGAGACCAGGAAGTCATCAGGGTATGCAATCTGAGCCTGGGGCAAGTGCTATTGAAATGCATATTGCTGCAGATCTACAAAAGGATTTTTTTCTTGTGTGGGAGGCCTGGCTAGGATCCACAGTACTGTGTCTTTAAGCACACTCTAACCCTATGGGAGGTGCTCTTGTCACTCAAGCCCCACTATCCATCCAATCAGGCCTTCCTTGAGACCTGCCAGTCAGAAGAAGTGCTGGGCTCTTCCTGACACCAGGCTTCAAGTTAGTTTTGAAGAGGAGACTGCAATGTTGTTTGCTGTGCTGCTTCAGGGAGCTGAGCTGTGAGCTTCATTGATCTGGGAAACCTCCAAATGGTGAGCTAGGGGATGCGGTCTGCAGATTGGGAGGAACAGACAGTGTGATGAGTCCTCCCTGTATCTGTGGGGAGAGTGCGACCTGATTCACTGTCTTGTAAAATCCCATTTGGCCCATGTAAATTCTTTGACCTAGGGGGAGGTCTCTCACTAAATTTCCTCTATAGGCATAATTTGATGAGAGTCTTAGGAGCAGGGAAAACTGAAGGTCTGGTTTCTAGAAGTTCGGAATTTTGCATTCCATTTTCAGGTTTTTTATTATAAATGTTGCAAAGAGGTCAGGAACTTGTAGAAAACTGGTGATTTGAATTGTCTTTCATCAATACATGATTAAAATGCTTGTAACATGGTGGTACAAATAACCACAATGATGTGATTCAGTGAAGTTTAGTTCCAGGGGAGAAAAGGAGTTTCTGATTTGTAGAGGTTTCTCAAGTGTGCATGGTGCTGATAGAGAAGATTGGGCAGATTCCATGTAATGTGGTGCCATAGGCCATGGAATCAGATTTAAAATCCTTTTTATTTTCCTAGGCTGTACTTTTGTGGGTGAGTATTTCTTTATTTTTTTAATTTAAATTAGGAACAATCTTCTTTTACATGTCAGTCACAATTTCCTCACCCCGCTCCTCCACTGCTCCTCACTGACCCCCTAGTAAATCCCTTTTCTGCTCCCCAGGGAAGGTGAGTGATCTTCAAAGTCTATCATATCAGGTGATGAATGTCATAGGCCCACTTTTGAGTTTCTAAGCTGAGAGAGTGTTGCTTTATGTGGAATGGGTTCCCAAAGTACATGGGTATACTAGCTATAAATATTAATCTACTACAAGAGGCCCCATAGATTGCCCAGGACTCCTAACTGACACCCATACCAGGGGGCGAGCATCAGTCCTATGCTGGTTTTCTTGTTATCAGTCTGGGCTCCATGAGCTCCTCCTTGTTCAGGTCAGCTGTTTATGTGTGTTTCTCCAGCTTTGTCTCGACCCAGTTGCTCATCACTCTTCCCTATCTAGAACTAGATTCCAGGAGTTAAGCTCAGTTTTTGTCCGTGGGTGTCTGCTTCTGCTTCCGTCAGTTACTAGATGAAGGCTCTAGGATTGCAAATATGGAAGTCATCAATCTCATTATTGGGAAAGGGCATTTAAGGTAACTACTCGACTATTATTTAGATTGTTACTTGGTGACATCCTTTTAGGTCTATGGACATTTCCCTAGTGCCAGATTTTTCTTGAATCCTGTAATGACTCTGTCTATTATGTTATCTATTTTCATGCTCTCCTCTGTTCTGCCCCTGACTCCATCTTCCTGCTCCCTCATGTCTTTTCTCCCCTTCTCTTCTCCTAACTCCCTGTCCCTTCTCCCCATGCTCCCAATAAGCTCAGGAGATCTTGTCCTTTTCCAATTCCCTGGATGACATGTGTATCTCTCTTAGGAATTCCTTGTTTCCTAGCTTCTCTGTTGGTTTTGATTGTAGGCTGCTAATCCTTTGTAATGTTTGTGTTTTCTTCACTGGGTTACCTCACTCAGAATGCTTTCTTGTATTTCCTTCCTTTCACCTGTGAATTCTTAGAATCCATTGTCTTTTTTTCCACTGAATAGCATGGCATTATGTAAATGTACCATATTTTCTCTATCCATTATTGAGTTTAGGGGCATCTAGGAAGCTTCCAGTTTCTGTCTATTATGAATGATGATGCTATGAACATTGTTGAACATATGTCCTTGTCGTATGAATGTTCATATTTGGCTATATGCCTATTATCAGAATTGCTGGATCTTGTAGTAGACTGATTCCAGTTTTCCTGAGGAACTACTGTACTTTCTTTCCAAAGTGGCTGTACAATCTTGCACTTCCACCAGCAGTGGAGGAATGTTCTCCTTTCTGGAGTCCTCTCCAGCACAAACTGTCATTGGTGTTTTTGATTATAGCTATTCTGACACGAGCAATATGCTACCCAAAAGATGTTTTGATTTGCATTTCCCTGGTTGCTAAGTATATTGAGCACTTTCTTAAGTATCTTTCAACCATTTTATTTTCCTCTATTGAGAAGTATGTATTTAATTCCTTATCCCACCTTTTAATTGGATTCTTTGGTGTTTTGGTGATGAGCTTTTGACTTCTTTGCATATTTTGGAAATCAGCCCTTTGTCTAATGTAGGCTTGATGAATGTTTCACAATTCTGTGGGCCTGCCTTTTGTCTTGTTCACTGTGTCATTTGGCTTAAAGAAACTTCTCAGTTTCAGGAGGTCCTATTTATTAATTGTGGATCTCAGTGTTAATGCCAGGAACTTTTGGAAGAGTTGCTTCAAATCCTCAGAACCCAGCTCCTCCCACCATATGGAGATATTTTTGTCTGTCTTAAAGCACTGTGTATTTAGTCAGTAATGTTCTTGAGATACCCTGTTTGTCTCATGTGGCATTGGTTGAGTAGCCTCCTTTTGAATTTCTCTGATTATATAACAGTTTTGATGACTTCATATTATTCTCCCATTAACTTCCATCCTCCCATCTCATTTAAGTAGTATACAAGATGCTATTCTTCTTAAGAAGCTTAGATAGTCTGGTCATATCCTCTGCAATACCTCCCCAACCCAGCATTTATCTTTATCTACCATCTACTTGTCCTAACTATCATATCCCCATGACCTTCACCTCAGGACTCTGTCGATGAAAAATGACCTCTTGTTTCAAGTCAATGTTGTACTTCAGTAGTTATTTTAGGAATGTCCTTTCTGTAAGAAGTTATTTTCAAGAATATCCTTGTTGTGTTGAATTGGAAATGGACAAGATGCCCTGTGCCAATTGGGAGCATGGGGAGAGGGACGAGGGAGTTAGAAGAAGAGAAGGGGAGAAAAGACATGAGGGAGCAGGAAGATTGAGTCAGGTGAAGAATAGAGGAGAGCATGAAATTAGATAACATAATAGACAGAGTCATTACAGGATTCAAGAAAAACCTGGCACTAGGGAAATGTCCATAGACCTAAAAGGATTGTATTTTACTTAAATGCTACTATCCACTTCTAAGGATTGGTGTTCTTTCAGTTTATGGTGTTCATCTTTAGAGGAATGGTATGAAAGATTTTAATGTGCTCTTATACAAGTCTCTACATCTCTGGAAAACTTGGCCATAAAGAATGTTTCACATTTTCAAACTAATTTTTGAGATTATAAATGCATCATTTTCACCTTGTCTTTTCTGCCTCCAAGCCCTATCACTACCCACTTGCTTTCTAAACTGGAGCCTGGTTTTCTTTACCCCAGTTACACAGTAGCAACAGTTACTATATGAACATGACTTGTGTTTGTTTACAGGGTTTCCCAGCTCTGAGGCAATGGGTTTGCTGCACTGGACATTGAGTGTGTAATAGACTGTGCACTGTGCTTTGGATGAGGAACAGGATGTTCTCTATGAGACAGGAAGAATGTCTAGTAAAACACAATCTTTCTAGATTAGGTCTCTGTTTACTGTGCTTTAAGGTCAGAGTTGGCAGGTCTGTGCTGTCATGAGTCATTTGATCTCTGATCACCCAGTAAGGAAGCTGCTAATAAGAGAACTAGCTTGGTGGCCATAGGCAATGTGGGGTTCTGTGGAGAGTTAGATGCCAGGATAAGTAGTGGAAGTTATTTTGTGGGTTCTTTCTATGGTTCTCTTCTGCATATGATGAAATGAGTTTTATGACAGACCACAAGTTATACAATGGTGAGTGTATAATATTCAGAAGAGGTCTCTTGAGCTATCATTTCATTCATTTATTTAGGTTGTTATTGATTGTTTGGTTTTCAAGACAGAGTTACTCTGTCCTGGGACTCATCATGTAGACCAGGCTTGTTTTGAACTCTCAGAATCTTACTGTTCTGCTTAACTAGTGCTGGGTTTAAAAGCATGTTCTGCCACTACCCAGTGGGTTTTCAATTCTGTTTTATTCAGATGGACCATGAGCGAGACTGTAGTATAGTTGGTCCAAGTGTTGACCTGGGCAGTGGACTTTGTGCTCTGTGCCTCCCAGTATGGATTTACTGGGTAATGCAAGACACTACAGCCCTGGTATGTGGGGATATAGTTCTTGTAGTATCACTCTCCACTGTTCACTTATAGATACTGCTTTTGGCAGCAGTGGGAAGACTGATTAGAAAACGGGCATTATAGTTTCTAGACGTTATGAAAATTGCATTCTATTTTCAGGTTTGTATTTTAAATATTGCAAATACCTTAACAACTTGAAGAAAATTGGTGATGTTATCACCTTTCACCAATACATGATTAGAATGCTTGGGTCTTGGTGGTGTAACTAACCACAATGTTGTGATTCAGTGAACTCTAGTTCCACGAAAGAAAAGGAGTTTCAGGTCTGCAGAGATTTCTCAGTTGCACATGGTGTTGGGCAGGTAGATAGGGTGGAATCCATGTTTTATGGTGTAATCCATGTGGCAGGAAGCAGATTTTAAATCATTTTGCTATGCTGTTCTGTGATTGAGCATCATTGGGTCTGCATTTGCCTGAAACATGGAATTTCAAGGAGCTGCTGCTCCATAGCAAGAGATCACCTCCATTTCTGGAGAGAGCTCTAGAGCATCGGGCTTTTGTTTTTGTAAGAATTATTAGTAACTCGAGGGTCAGAAACAAAAGTTCAGGTGTCATTTTGAGATAATTTTGTGAAAGTTATGAAGTCTGTGTTTATTTAATTTCTATACACATGAATTATAGGGAGTAGGGTAACATTTGTCATAATCACACTTTTCCTTTCCTTAGATTTGTCTATTGATTAAAAGTTTACTTTATTTTTCCTGTATTTTTTCTTGCCTTTTTCTCAACGATGTCTTCATTCTTTCCAAAATATTTTACACATTTTTGTTGTATATTTGTGACAAATATACACCTCATATGTGAAACTGTGTACTGTTTTTCTGTAATGTATAACTGTAATGTAGTTATTTAGTTTGTTGAAAGTGATGGACATTCACCAATTTCTCTTCATAAAATTTCTTAAGTTATCATTTCATTAAGGTTTTGTTTTGGGGGTATTTGCTGCAGAACAACAGTTTTAGTTTACTTCTACTTCATCTTTGATGCTTGCCTCTTCTCCTTTCCTGGCACACTGGAATATCTGTGTTTTCCAGTTGTTGTTGTCTTCATGTTTGTGTCCTTGTGCTTAAATGATTGATAGAATCAATATGTTATCTTTGGATTTTTAAAACCTTGTCATATATTATATTCTCCTTTTCCTAAATAGGCTGAAGTGTCAAATGACAAAACCTAGGATCATCTGAGTGAACATCAATTGACTGTGTTCTCAGATCAGAATGTCTGATTTCTGCCTGGAAAAGATTTCGTTGACAGATGATTGCTATAGGAAGAAGACTCCCACTGAGTTGGCAATGTCTCTGAGCAATTGGGCCTGGGATGGTTAAGAGAGCTTGCTGAGCACAAGACAGTGACAAAGCAAAAGAGAAAATAAAGAAACAATGATTCCACATGTTTTCTATTCAGTGACTCTCTGGAGTTTATCTCCTAAGCTCACACATTATAGACACTAACCTAGGAGTAACAATCAAATGTGTTCATTACTTGAGTATCTTTTACTTAGATAATTAATCACAATAAAATAGAAGAATGTTGGTAGTCTGAATGTAATTGAACCCATAAACTCATAGGGAATGGCACACATAAGAGTTGTGACACTGTTGCTGTATGTATATTTGTGACTGAGTGTGTGTGTGTGTGTGTGTGTGTGTGTGTGATTGAGAAATGTCTTACTACCATATTCACTATGTAGTCTAAATTGGCTTGAGTCATGGAGACCTGCCTGTTTTTGCTACAGTACTCAGTTATAGTCATATCTGAAAATACTTTGACAGCCTCCACTGGCCAACACCAAAAATGACTTTAAGAGATATTTCATTCTCCTTTACCTGGGTCCTCTGGTGAGATTAATCTGGACCACTTCAGTGCATTTTAGAAAAGGATTTCATGATGAGTTAGTTATAAGCAGAGTTGGAATTTTAAGTTGAGACAGGATTTCTCTCCATATTCTTCACTGCCCTTGAACTCAGAATGCAGATGAGTTTGGGTCTGAATTCAAAGAATTTGGTTGTCTCTGCTGCCCAGGTATTGGAATATATGTTGTATGCTAAAACATGCTATTATAATTTTATTATTTATTTGTGTCTATTTATATTTATGTGATTCTTTATGTGTGGAAGTTGGGCATGTATGTCACAGCTTTTGTGTAAATATCAGAGAACCCATTTGGGTGTTTGTCTTTTACAGTTAGCATGTTTGAGCCAGGGTCTCTAGGTTGCCATGAGACATAAAAAGAGTTTTCAGGATTTACTATGTCTCCATTTTATCTGGCACCAAAAGCATTGGATTATAGGCATGTACTGTAGCAACTGTCTTGAGAATGCAAAAGGAGGAGATAGTTGGAGTTTTTTGTTGTATTTATTTATTCATTTATTTTCAACACAGTGTTTCTCTGTTGGATTAGCTCTTGTAGACCAGGCTGGTCTCAAACTTATGGAAATCCACTTCCCTCTCCTTCCTGAGTGCTGGGATTAAAGGTGTGTGACACCAGCCCAAGCAGTTAAGGGATAGTTTTAAGGTGGGTTCTTTATCTGTTAAACCATTCTCACAACCCCTGGATGTTAAGGGATAGTTTTAAGATAATTACTTCATGTGTTAAACCATTATCAGTGTTCTAAAGATTTCAAATAGAAATTTTTGGAGTGAGTCTGTTTTGAAACACAGTGTCTTTGTAAAGCTTGTCTAACCTAGAACTCATTATGCAGTAGACCTGTGATTTACAGAGATCATCTGTTCTGCCTCATATGAAAAAATATCAGTAAAAAAGATTTTTATCTTGGATTTACTAAAGATATTATGAGAAAGATTGAATTTTCAGTGAGTGTGATCTTGAGAGACAAAACCACATTTAAGAATTGATACAAAGACATGTGACACTTTTTGTAACATTCTAAGTTATATTTCATTGAGTTCTTATAGAATCCTCTCTCTCTCTTCCCCTCTGTCTTCTTCTTTCTCTCCCACTTTCTTTGTCTCTCTATGTCTTTCCCCCTGTGTACATCTCACTCTCTACATCTATTAGTCTCTGTCTCTTTCTGTTTCTCTTCTTGTGTGCTGTGTGTTCTAGGGATTGCAAAGCCTCAAACATGGAGCTTCTCTAGTCCATGACTGTCCAGAATATTGTTAAAAACAGAAGTAGAGTTTTCTGAATTCATTTTCTTAAAAGTGATTGATTATTTGATATTCTTTTTTTTCTCTTTTTGAAAATAGTGAGCAGTTACTCACCTCTTTCGCTTAATTTATAACGAAGCTACTGTAAACATTTTAAATGTTGGAATTTTAAAAATGTATAGAATTTCTAATTTGAAAGCATTTTATATTATGATTAACATGTGACTTTGAGATCCATGGAGACAAACATCTTGTTTTTAGGGGTTACCTTAAAATTATCAATCATGTGAATATTTCCCTTAAAGTTACTTTGAATCAGTTTATTTTATCCATTCAAAAGAAAGGAGACTAATTCACTTTCTTGGTTGCTACTCAAAATAAAATACCTGAAAATTAATTCATGGACATCTATAAGACCTCCTACAGATACACTTTTCATAGAGATGTTTGAAATAAAAGTTTGAGTATTACTCTGTGTCCATATCCTTGTCTTGCTGTGGCCCTCTAGGCAGATCCTGGTTTCATTCCTTTTTGACTATTGGGTGATCTTGGCCTCTTAAGTAAGCACATGTTCTTAGAAGATTTCATGAAAAATTTAGATAGAGTTCATTTGTGTTATATTTTGGCTCCAAATCTTTGTTAATCTCCACAGGTTCCACAAAAGTGAATAAGGCTGAGTTTAAGAGTATTGTGCTGATGACTTAGACAAAATATTGTCTTTGTTGATGGTTTTTATTGTTGACTCTTTCAGGTCTGCAGTGAAAAGGACACAACAAGGAAGATATGAAAGTCTCTGTTTTCTTAAGAAAGGAGCACTAATAGTTTCTTTTAACAATACATTGATGGAAATGAGACTGTAATTTTCAAGGTTAAAGCACCATTAAAGAAAAGGCACAGTGGTGCTCTGTAGCAGTCCCAGGGCTGCTGGCCCCTCTGCCAACCTCTCGCCCTCTAGGAGGCAGGCCGACAGACAGAAGGGGCGGCCATGTTTCTGCCATGCAGCATCGAGGCCGACCACAAGGACCTCATCCACGATGTGTCTTTCGACTTTCACGGGCACCGGATGGCCACCTGCTCCAGCGACCAGAGCATCAAAGTCTGGGATAAAACTGAAAGTGGAGATTGGCATTGTTCTGCTAGTTGGAAGACACATAGTGGATCCGTATGGCAAGTGACATGGGCTCATCCTGAATTTGGACAGGTTTTGGTTTCCTGTTCTGTTGACCGAACAGCAGCTGTTTGGGAAGAAGTAGTAGGAGAATCAAACGATAAACTTCGAGGCCAGAGTCACTGGGTGAAGAGGACAACTCTACTGGACAGTAGAACATCTGTTACTGATGTGAAATTTGCTCCCAAACATATGGGTCTGATGTTAGCAACCTGTTCAGCAGATGGCATAGTAAGAATATAGGAGGCCCCAGATGTTATGAACCTCAGCCAGTGGTCTCTACAGCACGAGATCTCATGTAAGCTGAGCTGTACCTGTATTTCTTGGAACCCTTCCATCTCTCCTCCTCATTACCCCATGATCGCAGTGGGAAGTAATGACAGCAGTGGAAAAGCAATGACCATGTTCCAGATTTTTGAGTACAATGAAAACACCAAGAAATACTCAAAAGCAGAAATTCTTATGACAGTCACAGATCCTGTTCATGATATTGCCTTTGCTCTGAATTTGGGGAGATCTTTCCACATCCTGGCAATAGCCACCAAAGATGTAAGAATTTTCACATTAAAACCTGTGAGGAAAGAACTTACTTCTTCTGGTGGTCCCACAAATTTTAAAATCCATATGGTGGCTCAGTTTGATAATCACAACTCTCAGGTCTGGAGGGTGAGTTGGAACATAACAGGAACAGTGCTAGCATCCGCAGGAGATGATGGCTGCGTGAGGTTGTGGAAAGCTAATTACATGGACAATTGGAAGTGTACTGGTATTTTGAATGGTAAAGGAAGCCCAGTAAATGGGAGTTCTCAGCTGGGAAACTCAAATCCTTCACTAAGCTCAAATACTCCAAATCTTCAAAACTCATTACATGGATCTTCTGCTGGCAAAAAGCACAGCTGAGTACAAGCTGGTTGGAGTAACTTTGCTGTTTTGCTGCTTGTTGCATTCACACAGGAATGGAACTCTAACTCCTTTTCCCCTTCACCAGTGATATTAGATCTCTCCCAAGATGCACCAGCAGCCTGGTTACTACTAAAAACACAGTCCAAAAGACCTTTAAAATTATAGTGTATATAATTTTTGTACTAGTCAGTTTAATGACACTATAAATGGAAAGGCGTTTTGTTGAGTCATCATTACCAAAACAATTTTTTGAAATGTTCTGGAGAATATCTTGGGTTTAAAAATTGAAGAGATTGCTACTATCCTCATAATTAAACTGTTGGGAGGAGGGAAAATATACTCTTATTCTAATTTGGAGAAAAAAGAGAAAGGGCCCTGCTCTTCCTTTAAAGCCTTGGAAGGTAGCCCAAGGTTACGACTCTATCCAGCAATGCCCTTACCTTCCTGAAGGAGTAGGCAAAGTAATGTGGTGTCTCAGGAGCAACACGATTCAAAACCTTGCAAATTTGATTCAACCACAAAATCTTGGCATGTTCACATAATTTTTAACTGATTATGCAAACAATAAAGATGTAAAATCTAAAGATGATGGATTCTTCTTCTGTGTTCAGTTCTTCACTATAGTAAACATCTATGTTTTGGACAGTCAAAGCCCAAATGAAGAGTCTGTGAGAGTTCATTGCATGAAGCAGTGAAGATGAAGCTGTGTTGCATTTGAGAACACAGGATGTCAAGATGTCCATGCTATGAGACATCTGTCATGGAGACTTTCATGTGATGATTGGAAGTGGCAAACTTGTGAGATAGATAAGAATTCCTGGGGGTTGTGTGGTATTTTGATCATATTTTTATAATAAAGCTTGTGTGGCATCAAAGACCAGAGCTACCTGTTAACTGACCAAAAAATAACATTGAGGTTTAGAAAACTCTGGAGAGATTGGAGACAGGAATTAGTAAGGAGGGGCCGAGAGAGGATCTTTCTCTGTTTTAGATTGAGAACTGGAAGAGGTAGGGGTCACTGATGGCTGCTCAAGTTGTTCTCTGATCATTCAGGTTCTTACCCCATATCTGGCTTTTGATTTTTTTCTTTTTTTTTGGTTTTTTGAGACAAGGATTCTCTGTGACTTTGGAGGCTGTCCTGAAACCAACTCTTGTAGAACAGGCTGGTCTCAGACTCACAGAGATCTGCCTGCCTCTGCCTCCCAAGTGCTGGGATTACAGGAGTGTCCCACCACCACTGATTTTTTCTTAATAAAGATTACTTATGCCAGGTGGTCATGCAACCTTTAATACCAGCACTCAGGAAGCAGTGGTAGGTGGATCTTTGTGAGACCAGCCTGGTCTACAAGAGCTGTTTCCAGGAGAGCCTCCAAAGCATCAGAGAATCAAAAACAAAAACAAAAAATTAGATTGCTTATATTAACACTTTATGAGATTCCTTAAAAGATATGCTCAGTAAACTAAAAGGGGTAATTAAGACTTCCAGATATAGATTAAATAATAGATAATTAACTTTATATTTTCAAATGCTCTGAAAAAGAAACAACATTATTGGGAAATATTAGATTAAATATTGGATTAAATTAATTAAATATTAGATTAAAAAAGAAACTGCTAAATTAAAGCAACCTATGTTATTTAGAGATTCTTTGACCTCAGAATAAAAACCCACAAAAGTGTTATATCAGGGAAGAGGTTTTGCTTTTGTTTATATGGAACCCAGTGACCATCGAAAATGATAAAGATTATTATATTCAAACCTTAAAAGATTTCTTAAGACAGACATTAGTCATCAAACAGCATTGCCATTCAATCTTAACTAATTAATGAGACTAACAGATGTTTTTCATTGGATTAAATATAACTTGCCAAAACTAGAAATCTGCAAAGGTATGTTGAAAGTTATGTTTTCTCTTTCAAAAACATAATATTCTCCAACGAAGGAATGTAAAGACCACTGGTCTCGTGGGGTTGTAGTATTGTGCCTGCTAGTCAAGAATATGTTTTTAATTGGGTTGTGTTTTTCTGGGACAGTTTTGGGGGTAGTAGTGGTACTGACTAAGATATTTTTACATGTCTAAAAGACATTTATTTACTATGCTCAATACAATCAAGATTCTGATTCACATGTATGTTTGACCATTAATACCAAAAATATAGTAGAATCGTTTGAAATTTATGATGGTAAGGATTATCTTTAGGCACATGAAAAAGCAGGAAACATAAAAGTTTAACATGTACAAATCATTGGAAGCAATGTTGTTAAAACAAGCTTCTCAAAAATATAACTAGTTTTTAAAATGTTAATCACTAGCCTCTCTGTCCAATTCGAGGATAATCCACAATGTGTTAACTATTCCCAAATTGTGTGAAATGAAAGCTGAGTACTTCATGGGGCCTTAGGTATGCCCCAGCAAAAATTTCATAGTCTAATAAATTCTGGTGTGAATATGAACTTAAAATTTAGTCTTTCTCATTAGGATGGTTTCATTATTCACTCACACAAAAGGACATCTCATAGTTCCCTGTGAACCTTAATGCATAGTACCTGTGCTAGTCTGAATGTAATTGCCCCCCCATGAGCTCATAGGGAATGGCACTGTTATGAGGTTGGTTGTTGCTGTAGGTATGGACTTATTGAAGCAAGTGTGTCACTGGGGGTGCATACTGAGATCTTATATATGCTGAAGTCATCAGTAGTGTCCCAGACCTCGTCTCATTGCCAGTGGTCAAGATGTGTAATGCCCAGCTCCTTCTATACCACCATCTCTGCCTATATTCTACCATGTTGAAACATGAAGATACTTAATAAAATCTATAAAAATGTAAGACAACAAATTAAATGTTTTTCATTTAAAAATTAGCCATAACCAGAGGTTAGTAGTGCATGCCTTTAATCAAAGCACCCAGGATACAGAGGCAGGTGGATCTCTGTGAGTTTGAGACTAGCCTCATCTACAAAAGCTAGTTGCAGGACAGCCTCCAAAATCAAAGGGAAAAAACATGTTTTAAAAATTAAAAGAAAATATTTGCCATGTACATGGTGTCTCTTCACAGCTAAAGAAACAAAACCTTGGTCAATACATGATTCACTACCCTTTAGAGAGGAGATTGGAGAAACCCTGACAAATTTCCATTATACAATATCATATTATGCATAGGCTTGTGAACTTGCTAATCATGTGTTATTAATAGAAAACCTATTATTCAATTATAGCCATTCTTCATTTCTTTTTTCTTTTAATGGGACTCCTAACAGTGGAAGCAGGAATTGTCTTTTTTCTTTTCTTTTTTTATTTTAATTAGAATCAAGGTTGTTTTACATGTCAATCCCAGTTCCCTCTCTCTCCCTTCCTTTCCTACAACCTCCCCACCCCCAACTAAAACCCTATCTATCTTATGTCCTTTCTGCTCCTCCTGGAGGGTGAGGTCTTCCATAGGGTGTCATCAGAGTCTATCCTGTCCTTTGTGATAGGGCCTTGGCCCACCACCATGTGTCTTGGCTCAGTGAGTATCCCTCTATGTGAAATGTGTTCCCAAAGTCTACATCTATACTAGGGACAAGCACTGAATTACTACAAGAGGTCCTGTAGATTTCTGCGGTTTCCTGGATGAAACCCATGTTCTTGGGGGGTCTTGATCAGTCCCATGCTGGTATCTCAGCTATCAATCTGGGGGCAAAGAGGTCCCCAATGTTCAGGTCAGCTGTTTCTGTGTGTTTTACCAGCCTGGTCTGGACCCTGATGCTCATCGCTCGTCCTTCTCTGCAACTGGATTCTAGTACAGTTCAGTGAGTAGTTGTGGGTGTCTGCTTCTACTTCCACCAGATGCTGAATGAGGGCTATTGGGTGGCATATAAGTCAGTCATCAATCTCAATATAATGGGAGGGCATTTAAGGTAGCCTCTCCTATGTTGCTTAGATTGTTAGCTGGTGTCATCTTTGTAGATCTTCAGACATTTCCCTGGTGCCTGATTTCTATTTCATGTAACACACAAGAACAGCCATTTACCTCCTTAACCCCTGCCCCAACAGGCTCAGAGCCTGGAACCCAGCCCCTTAGCTGCACTGGGCTCCCTTCATCCCTCCTGTGTTTCCCAGGTCCCTGCCTGCCTCCACCGCTGTGGTTGCACCCGATCCATCCATCCATTCAACCATTTATTAATTTATTAATTTATTCATTTGTTTATTCATTCATGGACTCCCGGGCGGGAGCCCACAGGCACTTGGGCAGGCTCATGAATTAACTTCCCACCGCCACCACGCTCAAATGCTGGCAATTCCGAAACTGCAACACTGACTGCTGCCTCCTGGCTGCTGCCTGCATTGAATTCACTCTTTCACTAAGCTCTGTCAGTCACTGATTCACTGACTCACTCACTCATTTGCTTGCAAAGCCAGCTGGGTCAGCCAACAGTTCCTAGAGACTTTTCCCACTCCCTACACAGAACTTGCTTGGGACTACATTTCCCAGCCTGCCCTGCTCTCCAGCCTCACCACTTTTGGCCGCCAACCTCTTGGATTCCGTCATGGGATGTTAGAAGCCTTAGGACACTGTTATGATTCTTTCTTGTGATTGTTTTCCCGGGACTGAAGGCAGGGGAGGGAAGGGAGGGGATGATAGTGTAATGAAGAAAGGTTGGCTGTGTTTCCCACTTGAGCTTTCTATAATTAATTTTGATTTGTTCTGATTTAGATTGCTGCATCCTCAGTGAGGCTTTGGTTTGTAGAAACTTTTCAATTATATCCTGGAGGACAAGGGGAAGTTGCTATGGAGACTACGAAGCTATCAGGCTCTGCAATCTGAGCCAGGGGCCAGTGCTATTGAAATGCAAATCACTGTAGAGGTCATAAAGATTCTTTTCTTGTGTGGGAGGCGTGGTCAGGAACCACAATACTGTGATTTAAGCACACTCTAAATCTATAGGAGTTGCTCTTGTCACTCAAGCCTCATCAAGCAATCAAGCCCCCCATGCAACCTGCCAGTCAGAATAGGTGCAGGGCTCTTCCTGTCACCAGGCTCCAGACTTGACTTTGAAGAGAAGACAAAGTTTTTCTTTGCTGTGGTGTAGTTGCTGCTGCAGGGAGCTGAGCTGAGAGCTTCATTGATCCGGGAAACTACAAAATGGTGAGCTATGGGATGCTGTCTAGAGAGGTGAGGTGTGGCAGACAGTGTGGTGAGTCCTCCCTGTATCTGTGGGGAGAGTGTATTCAGATTCCATGCCTTGGGAAATCCCTTTCTGCCAATGTAAATTAATAGACATAGGGGGAGGTATCTCGCAATTTTTGCTCTATGGGCTTAATTTGGCCAGAGTATTGTGAGCAGCGAGCTAGGTACAGGAGCAAGTTTATAGTCAACTTAAACAATGTTGTTTTTTTTCTTTTTTCTTTTTGGATTTTTTGGAGACAGAGTTTCTCTGTGTAGCTTTGGAGGCTATCCTGGTACTCACTCTGTTGACCAGCCTGGCATTGATCTCACAGAGATCTGCCTGTCTCTGTCTCCAAGTGCTGGTATTAAAGGCAAGTGCCACCACCACCTAGGGAACTTTCAATTCTGTTGAGATTTGAATGGAACATGAGCCAGAGTATAGTTTTGTTGGTAGATGTGATAACCTGGACAGTGGCTTTTATCCTCTGTGCTTCCCAGGATAGATTCCCTGGGTAATGGGAGACTCTGCAGCCCTGTCATGTGAGGATATATTTCTTGCATTATCATTGTCCAGTGGTCACATGTGGGAACTGCTTTTTTTGCAGTGGGTAGACAGATTAGAAAACTGAATGTCTGATTTCTAGTAGTTCTGAATATTGCATTCCATTTTCATTTTGTATTATAAATATTTCAAATATGTTATGAACTTGTAGAAAAATGGTGATGTGGATTGTCGTTCATTAATAGATCATTAAATTCTTTGCAACTTGGTGGTTCAACTAACCACAGTGATGTCATTAAGTAAAGTTTAGTTCCGGGGAAAAAAGGAGTTTCTGGTGTGTACATGGTGCTGACCAGGTAGATTGGGCAGATTCCATGTTAGCTGCCATAGGCCATGAAATCATATTTAAAATCATTTTTTTTACTTTGCTTCTTTTGTTGTTTGGGTGAGCATTTCTTTCTTTTTGAATTAAATTAGAAAAAAAGCTTGGTTTACATGTCAATCACAGTTTCCAACCCCTCTCCTTGCTCCTCCCCTGCTCCTCACTGACCCCCTTTCTGCTTCCTAGGGATTGTTAGTGATCTTCAAAGTCTATCATATCTTGTGGTGAATGTCCTAGGCCCATCTTTGTGTTTCTAAGCTGAGAGTTGCTTCATGTGTAATGGGTTCCAAAAGTCCATTCATATATGAGTGATAACTACTAACCTACTACCAAAGGCTCCAAAGGTTTCCCAGGCCTCTTAACTGACACTCATTCCAGGGGGCACAGATCAATCCTATGCTGGTTTCCCAGCTACAAGGCTGGGGTACATGAGCTCCGCCTTGTTCAGGTCAGCTGTTTCTGTGTGTTTCTCCAGCTTGGTCTTGACCCATTTGCTTATGAGTCCTCCCTAACTGAAACCAGATTACAGGAGTACAGCTAAGTGTTTATTGTTGAGTACCTGCTTCTGCTTCCATCAGCTACTAGGTGAAGGGTCTAGGATGGCATATAAGGCATTCATCAATCTCATTATTGGTGAAGGGCATTTAACTACTCAACTATTGCTTAGATTGTTATGTGGTGTCATCCTTGTAGATATTTGGACATTTTCCTAATCCCAGATTTATCTTGAATCCTAATGGTTCTGTCTATTATGGTATCTTTTTCCTTGTTCTCCTCTATTCTTCACCTAACTCCATCTCCCTGCTCTCTCATGTCTTTTATCCTCTCCACTTCTTCCCTTCTCTTCTCCTAACTCCCTCTCCCCTCTCCCCATGCTCCCACTTAGCTCAGGAGATCTTGTCTCTTTCCAGTACTCTGGGTGACTATGTATATCTCTCTTAGGATTTTCCTTGTTTCCTAGCTTGTCCGGTGGTTTTGATTGTAGGCTGGTAATCCTTTGTTCCATGTAGAATCCTATATATAAGTGAATACATATGGTGTTTGTATTTTTATAACTGGGTTACCTCACTCAGAATGCTTTCTTCTTCCATCCATTTGCCTGTGAATTTTAATATTCCATTGTCTTTTTTCACTGAATAGTACTCCATTTTGTAAATGTACCATATTTTCTCTATCCATCATTTAGTTTAGGGATATCTAGGATGCTTTAAGTTTCTGTCTAAAAATAATGATGCTATGAACATAGTTGAACAGATGTCTTTTTCATATGAATGTTCATATTTGGCTATATGCCTAAGACTGGAATTGCTGGATATTGTGGAAGACTGAGTCCAATTCTCCTGAGGAACCAGAGTACTTATTATCAAAGTGTCTGTACAATTTGCACTTCCTTCAGTAGTGGACAAATGTTCTCCTTTCCCCAATCCTCTCAAGCATAAACTGTTATTGGTGTTTTTGATTTTAGCTATTCTGAAAAGAGCAGTATACTACCTCAGAGTTGTTTTGATTTGCATTTCCCTGATTGCTAAGTATAATGAGCACTTTCTTATGTATTTTAGCCATTTTAGATTCCTCTATTGAGAAGTCTCTATTTAACACCTTATCCCAATTTTAAATTGGGTTCTTTGGTGTTTTGATGATGAGCTTTTGAGTTCTTTTTTAAATTTTTGAAATCAGCCTTCTGTCAAATGTAAGCTTGATAAACTTATTTTTCCATTCTGTGTGGCTGCCTTTTACTCCTGTTGCCTGTGTCATTTGCCTTACAGTTGCAGGAGGTGCCATTTATTAATTGTGGCTCTCAGTGTTAGTGTGACTTTTTTATGTTCAGGAAGTAGTATACTGTACAAATTCTAGAGGGTACCTCCTAATTACTCTTCTAAGAGGTTCAGTGTGGCAGGATTTATGTTGAAGTCTTAGATCCATTTGTTTTGGTTTGGTTTTTTGTTTGTTTTGCTGGGGTTTTGTGTTTGGTATTTTAGACAGGGTTTGTCTGTATTGCTTTGAAGCCTGTCTTGTGGTCTAGGCTGTTTTTGAACTCGCAGGTATCCCCCTGCTTCTGCCTCGTGAGTGCTGGGATTAAATGGGCACACCACCAACACCCAGTTTTTGATCCATTTCAACTTACGTTGTGTGCATGGTGATAGTTATGTATATGTCTGCAGTCTTTTATATTCCAGCATCCAGTTGCACCAGCACTGTTTGTTGAAGATGTTTTCTCAAATCCATTGTATAATTTTATCTTCATTGTCCAACATCAGGTGTTCGTAGGCATGTGGGTCCATATCATGGTGTTCAATTTGATTCCATTGGTATAGCTCTCTTTTTTCTCAATTTATTTTATTGTAATTAGAAACAAGATTGTTTTACATGTCAATCCCAGTTCCCTCTCCATCGCCTCCTCCCCTGCAAGGTCTACCTGTTTTTCAAATTATCTTTCTATGTTGTTTTGTGATTCAGCATCAGTGGGGTTGTATTTACCTGAAACAAAATGAATTATAAAGAGCTGCTGATCTATTGCAAGATATCAACACCACTTCTGGTGGGAGCTCTAGAGCATGATGCTTATGTGTTGGAAGAAATGTCATTAGCTTAAGGGTTAGAAACAACAGTTCAAGGGTCATTTTGAGGTAATTTTGTGAAAGTTGTGAAGTCTGTGTTTATTTAATTTTAATACACATAGAGTTATAGGTATCTTGGAAACTTTGGTAAGATTACCCATTTCCTTTCCTATGTTTTCTATGTTCTTTTTTTTAAAAGTTGACATTTTTTCCTGACTTATTTCTTAGCTTTTTCTTACCAATGCCTTCACTCTTTCCAAAATATTTTATATATTTTTGATTGCTATATCTTTTTGACAAGTTTAGGCCTCATATTATGTGAATGTGTTTACTAATTTTCTGTAATGTATAATGGTAAGCTAGTTATATCCATTTACTTAAAAATTTTGGACCTTACCCAATTTGTCATCATTAAATTTCTTGTATTATCAGTTCCTGAAGGTTTTGTTTTTGGGAAAAGTTGCTGTGGAGAGACAGTTTTAGCTTTTTTTCCATGTTTATCTTAGATGCTTGCCTCTTCCTATTTTCTGGCATACTGGCATATCTGTGTTCTCCAGTTGGTGCTGTCTTCATGTTTTGAGTCTTTGCCTTGTAAATGATGGATATGATTAATAAACTGGATTTGGATTTTTAAAACTTTATCATATATTATTTTCTCTGTTTCCTAAATAGGCTCAGGTATCAACATGAAAAAACCTGAGATCATCTGAGAGGCTAACAATTGAATGTGTTTTGTTAGATCAGAATGTCTGATTTCTGCCTGGAAAAGATTGTGTTGACTGATGCTTTATATGGGAAGAAGACTTCCTCTGAGGTTGCAATGTCTGTGAGCAAGTGCGCCTGGGCTTGTTAAGAGAGCTAGCTCAGGTGATAGTAGCAAAGCAAAAGAGAAAATCAAGACACAATCATTCCACATGTTTTCCCTTCAGTGACTGGCTTGAGTTCCTCTCCTAAATTCAAACAATGATAGACACTGGCCTAGGCGTAACAACCAACTCTGTTGATTACAGGCTAGCTTTTATTTAGATGATTTTATCACAACAAAAAAGAAGAATGTTGGTAATATTAGTGTAATTGGATCCATAAGTTCATGGGGAACGACACTCTTTGTAGCTCTGGCTCTTTTGCTATCGGTATATTTGTGTGTGAGTGTGTGTGTGTGTGTGTGTGTGTGTGTGTGTGTGTGTGTGTGTGTTGAGAAAAGTCTTACTATCATATTCACTATGTAGTCTGAGTTGGCTTGAATTGACAGAGATCTGCCTTTCCCTGCTACCATACACAGCTATGTTCATTTCTAAAAATACTTTGACAGCAAACCACTGGCAGACATCAAATATGACTTTAAGATATATTCTCCTTTACCTGGGTCCTGTGGTGAGATTAAGCTGGACCACTTCAGTGTATTTTGGAAAAGGATTTCAGGATGAGACAAGGTTTCTCTCCTTATGTTATGCTGTCCTTGAACTCAGAACGGATAAGAATTGACAGAAATTTGCTTGTCTCTGGTGCCTAGTTATTGGAATACAGGGTGTGTGGCAAAGCATCCTATTATAAATTTATTATTTATTTATTTATTTATTTATTTATTTATTTATTTATGTCTATTTAAATTCTCACCACTAAACACGCACACATATGCTATATTAGTTATCAAACTCTTGGCTGATCACTAGCGCTTCTTATTGGGTAGCTCTGTCTTATTAACCTATTTTTATAAATCTATGTATTTCCACATGAACTTGGCATACTGGAGAATGCCTCTCCATCATTGATTCTTTGAAGCTACAGAACATCTGTCTTAGGTGGGCTCTCTCAGTCTACCATTTCCGGCTCTCTCAGTCTACCATTTCCAAAATCTTCCTCCTCTCCTAGTCCTGCATATCTTCCTGCCTTTTTGGTCAAACAGCGTTTTATTCATCAACAAATAATAGAAGCATATATACAGAAGGATATCCTCATCAAACCTGCTGCAGAAACCCCTGAGCCTCTATGAATCTGTTGGCTGTGTTCTCCTATATGCTTCTTTAATTTAGGAAAATCTTGACTATGAATTTTTTAAAGTATTATCTGAGACTTTGACCTGAGTTTATACTCGTTCTATTCCTGTCATTCTTACATATGATGTTTTCATAGTATTGCAGATGTTCTGGATATCCATTTAATAAATGTTACCTGCAAAGCCTGAAATTCTCTGTTTCATATCTTGTATACTTTTAGTGAGGCTTGTCTCTGTAGGTGGTATTGAATTACATAAATTTTCATTTCATGAATTCCTTCCACTGTCATTTTTATTGCTTCTATTTTGATGTTCAGTTCTTGAACAGATTCATTCATTTCATCAACTGTTTATTAGTTTGTTTTTTTTTTACTTTCCTTAAGTGATTTATTTATTTTCTCCAATATTTCAATTATATTTTCCATGAGTTCCTTAAGGCATTAATTCACTTCACCTTTAAGGACTTCAGTCATCTTTATAAAGTTGGCATTATTTGGGCTTCAAATATTCATGGCTTGCTATAGTAGGATATCCAGAATCTGGTAGTCACTTAATGCTCGGTTGATTTTTGGTTGCGTTTTTATACTGGTGTCTGGTTATCTTGCTTTGAGGTGATTTTGGGTCTGGGTGCTTATTTCTCTGTTTTCCTTTGTCGGAAAGGTGATTTTTCTTGACTTCTATTTGCTCTCTGATCATCTGATCTGTGGCCCATGATTGAACAGGAGTTCCTACCCTAATGATGGGGTTGGAAGTTTTGTTGTAGGTGCGGTCTTTGTTCCAGAAGGGAGTAGTGCCAAAGATTGAGGCTGTAAAAAACGAAGAGAGGAGAGAAACTTATCAGTGAATTACCAATACATACTCAGGTAATGGTTAGGATGTGTGTGGGGGGGCGGTGTGTTAGTGTGTAAATGCCTTAGTTATAGAGCTACCTACCTACAACTGGCAGAAAAGCAGATCAAGCCAAAGCAGCAGGGGAAAGAGAGGGGCATTTCCACATTTGCCCCCGACACTTTTTTTTTGCTTGTTTCACTGAATTTTTTACAGATGTTTTTTATTTGAATTAGAAATAAGATTGTTTTATATGTCAATCCCAGTTTGCTCTCCCTCCCCTCATCTCCTACCACCTCCCCCCAACAAAAACCCTACCTATCACATATCCTTTCTGCTCCCCAGGGAGGATAAGGCATTCCATGGGGGGTGATCAGAGTCTATCATCTCTTTTGGACAGATCATAGGGCCACCCCCATGTGCCTTTGTTCAGGGAGTATATGTCTGTGTGGAATGGGCTCCCAAAGTCCACACCTATGCTAGGGATAAGTAATTAACTACTACAGGAGGTCCCATAGATTTTTGAGATATCCTCACTGAAACCCATTTTCATGGGATCTGGGTCAGTCCCATTCTGGTATCCTAGCTATAACCAAGAGCTCCCCATTGTTCAGGTCAGCTGTTTCTGTGGATTTCACCAAACTGTTCTGGATGCCTTTGTTCATCACTTGTTCTTCTCTGCAACTGGATTCCTGTTCAATTCACTGATTAGATGTCGGAGTTTGCTTCTACTTCCACAAGCTGCTGGATGAAGGCTATCAGATGGCATATAAGTCAGTCATCAATATCATTATCAGGGGAGGGCATTTAAGGTAGCCTCTCCTCTGCTGCTTAGATTGTTAACTGGTTTCATCTTTGTATATCTCCAGACAATTTCCTAGCACCTGATTTCTCTGTAAAACTAAAGTGTCTACCTCTATTATGTAATCTCCTTTCTTGTTTTCTTCTTTTCCTCACCTGCCTCAAGTTTTCTGCTCTCTCATGTCCTCCTCACCCCTCATCTTCTCCCCTTCTTATTCTCCTATTCCCCCTCCTCCTATGCTCCCAATTTTCTCAGGAGATCTTGTCCCTGTCCCCTACTCCAGGGGAGCATGTATGTTTCTCTTAGGGTCCTCTTTGTTTATAGCTTCTCTGGCAGTGTGGATTGTAGGCTGGTAATCCTTTATTCTATGTCTAAAATCCACATATGAGTGAATATTTACCAAGTTTGTCTTTTTGTGACTGGGTTACCTCTCTCAGAATGGTTTCTTCTAGTTCCATCCATTTGCCTACAAATTGCAAGATTCCATTATTTTTTCCTGCTTATTAGTATTCCATTGTATAAATGTACCACATTTTCTCTATCCATTCTTCAGTTGAGGGGCATTTAGGTTGCTTCCAGTTTCTGGTTATTACAAATAATGCTGCTATGATCATCATTGAACAGATGTCCTTGTTATATGAATGTGCTTCTTTTGGATATATGCCAAAGAGTGGAATTGCTGGATTTTGTGGTAGACTGATTCCTCATTTTCCTGAGGAGACACTATACTGATTCCCAAATTGGCTGTACAAGTTGCCTCTCCCACCAACAGTGGTCTTCCTTTCTCCACATCCTCTCCAGCATAAACTGTCATTGTTGTTTTTGAGTTTAGCTATTCTGACAGGAGTAAGATGGTATCTCAGGTTTGTTTTAATTTGCATTTCTCTGATGGCTAAGGATTTTGATCGCTTTCTTATGTGTCTGTTGTTATGTCCCCCTGATTTTATTGATTTGCATGTTCACTCTCTGCTGTTTGCTAAGTTTGGATCAAGGTTTGTCTATCTTGTTGACTTTCTTGAAAAACGAAGTCTTCGTTATATTTATTCTTTGTATTGTTCTCTTAGTTTCAACTTTATTGATTTCAGCCCTCAAATTGATTATTTCCTGGTGTCTATTCCTATGTGGTGCATTGGCTTCTTTGTGTTTTAGAGCTTTAAGTTGTGCTGTTAATTCTCTACTGTGATTACTCTCCTTTGTGTGGGCACTTAACACTATGAACGTTCCTCTTAGCACTGCTTTCAAAGTGTCCCATTATTGTGGGTATGTGGTGTCCACATTCTCATTGAATCCTTGGAAATCTTTAATTTCTTTTTTATTTCTTCCTGGACCCAGGAATTGTGCAATTGGGCATTACTTAACTTCCATGAGTTTGTAGGGTTTCTGCAATTCGTGTTGTTGTTGAATTCTAACTTTAAAGCATGGTGGTCTGAGAAGATACAGGGTGTTATTTTAATTTTTTGTTCTTGTTGAGTTTTGCTATGTTGCCAAGTATGTGGTCTATTTTAGAGAAGTTCCATGTGGCACTGAGAAGAAGGCATATTGTTTTGTATTTGGAAGGAATGTTCTATAAATGCTTGTTAAGCACATCTGGGCCATAACTTCTGTTATTGTTTTGTTTCTTTGTTAAGTTTCTGTCTGGTGTTCCTTTCCAGTGGTGAAAGTGGGGTGTTGATATCTCCCACAATAAGTGTGTGCAGTTTTATGCGTGATTTGAGTTTTAGTTTCTTTTACGAACGTGGATACCTTTGTATTCGGTGCATACATGTTCAGAATTGAGACTTCATCCTGATGGATTTCTCCTGTGATGAGTTGGAAGTGACCGCCTTCATCTCTTTTGATTGATTTTAGTTTAAAGTCCAATTTGTTGGATATTCGGATTGCTACCCCAGCTTGTTTCTTGGGTTAATTTGATTGGAAAATCTTTTCCCAACCATTAATTCTTAGGTACCATCTATCTCTGAATTTGAGGTGTGTTTCTTGTATGCAGCAGAATGATGGATACTTATCCATTCTGCTAACCTGTGTCTTTTTTATAGGTGAGTTAAGACCATTAATATTGAGAGATATTAATGGCAATTGGTTGTTCATTCTTGTTTTGGATTTGGTGGTTGTGGTGAAATTATGTGTGGGTTTCCATCCCTTTTGTCCTTTGGCTGTTAGTAAAGTGCAATTATCTATTTTCTATACTTTTCTTGTTGTTTTCTTGGGTTGCAGTTATCCTTCCAGACCTTTGTGTAGGGCTGGATTGGTCGATATGTATTGTTTGAATCTGGATTTGCATGGAATATTTTATTTTCTCCATCTAAATTGATAGAAAACTTTGCTAAGTATAGTAGTCTGGGCTGGCCTCTGTGGTCTCTTACTATAGGTAGAATTTCTATCCAGAACATTCTGGCTTTCAGAGTGTGTATGGAAAAGTCAGGTGTGATTCTGATAGGTTTGCCTTTATATGTTATTTGGCATTTATCCTTTGCTGTTCTTAATATTTTCTCTTTATTCTGTATGTTTGGGGTTTTGATTATTGTGTGGCGAGGAGTTTTTTTTTTTTTTCCAGTCTATTTGGTGTTCTGTAGGCTTCTTGTACTTTCATTGGTTGGGAAATTTTCTTCTATGATTTTGTTGAATATGTTTTTTGAGCCTTTGAGTTGGATTTCTTTACCTTCTTCTATACCTATTATTCTTAGGTTTGGTGTTTTCATGGTGTCCCGTATTTTCTGGATATTTTGTGTTATGGATTCTTTGGACTTAAGATTTTCTTTGGTTGATGAGTCTATTTCTGCTAGTGTATCTTCAACTCCTGAGATTCTCTCTTCCATCTCTGGTATTCTGTTGGTTATGCTTATATCTGTAGTTCCTAATCATTTACCCAGCTATTCTATTTCCAGCATTCCCTCAGATTATGTTTTATTTATTGTCTCTATTTTAGTTTTTAGGTATGAACTGTTTCTTTGAGAAATTTGTTTACATCTTGTATTTTTGTTTGTTTTTTCTTCCATTTCTTTAAGGGATTTTCTCATGTCCTCTTTGAGGTCCTCTATCATTTTCATTAAGATGTTTTTAGGATCATTCTCTTCTGCTTCATCTGTGTTGTGATGTTCCTGTCTTACTGGTGTAGGTCCCTAGTCTCCGATGGTGTCATATTGATTTTTCTGTTGTTGAATGTGCTTTTATATTGTCTTCTTCCCATTCTTTCTTCTGGTGGGTGTAAAAGGAGTCTTTTATGCTCCTTGTGGGTATGAGACCGAGGTTCCCTTCTGGTAGATGCAAACAGTTCCAATACTCTGAGGGTTGTCCTCTTTTCGTGGATGGGGGTGTAAATGATACCAGGGGCTTGGCAGTCTATGAGTGTGTTGGCTTCCTCTGAGTTTAGATATCATGAGCATTCTCCTGGTGTCAGGTGCCCCTGAGCAGGGCAGAGGAACACAAACCGGATACAGCCCCTGGACTACCTGGGTCAGTGGATGGAGGCGGGACTGTTAATGGGGCCTTGGCAGTCTCTGGTATCCCCAACTCTTAAGCTACCCTCTCATCATCCTGTCCACACCTTAAGGGGCATGACCAGTTACACCTGTAGCTAGCCCCAGGAGGCATGGTTAGTGTGACCCTTGCAGAAACTGGTGACAGTGTTGAGGGGACGTGGAATGAGTGTGAAAATTCTGTCGTCACGTGGCCCATATGGAATTCTGGAAAATGGTGTATCCTTTGTTTAAGCACAGGGATTCCTCTAAAGGTGGGGGTTACAACATAGAGATGAGGAGGTATTTGGATTGTAAGAAGATTTGGGAGTTATTGAAAGAATGGAGAATATACACTGAATAGGATCCAATGTTTATTTCAGATAGCTGGCATGAACTCTGGACCAGAAGGGTTTCTCTGCCTCAGTTTGCCTAGCTGTTCTTCTGACTTGGGTGGCCAGCACTTGAGCAGACTGTATTAATCCAATTTGTTTGTGGGCTCATGGATTTGAGGGTGTCAGGTAATGACATATTGGAGGACTCTGTCTGGGAATATAGGTACTGTGGAAGTTTCATGAGCTAGTGAGCCACTTTACCTGTTATTCTTTTTAGTTTTTATTTTTAATTAAAAAGATTATTTTACATGGTAATCCCATGTCTCTCTCCCTACACCCCTCCCCAACCAACATCCTACATATCCCATACCCTTTCTGCTCCCAAAGGAGCATGAGGCCTTCCATAGCGGGGTCTTCAAAGTCTGTTATATCCTTTGGGATATGGCCTATGCCAACACTCTTGTGTCTAGGCTCAGGGATTATCTCTCCATGTGGGATGGGCCCCCAAAGTCCATTCCTATGCGAGGGATAAGTAATGATTGCACTACAAGGGGCCCCATAGATTTCCAACGTCTCTTCACTGACACCACATTCAGGGAGTCGTAATCAGTCCCATGCTGTTTTCCCAGCTATCATTCTGGGGATCAAGAGCTCTCCCTTACCTGTTATTCTTGCTGGTGTGACATGTATATGAGTAAGGGATGTCTTCCTGAGTTTGGGGCTGGAATACAGCCATCTTCCTCTTACTATGAATGGGAATGTACTCTCTTCCCATCCATGTATGTGCGGAATCCTTAATTTGTTTCTTGATTTTACAAATTGTAACAGTCAAGAGGTTGTCTTGAGTACCAGAATAGAATTTGGAAGTTTGAGCTTTTGGGGCTATTACAAATTATGATGATAAATGAACTTGGATTAAATCCACAGCTTCCCCTACCTCCACTAATTTTAACCCTGTCTCCAATCTCCATTCCCCCAAGTGCACTGCTACTCTGTTTCCCTTCAGAAAAGAGAAGGCTTCCCAGGGATATCAATCTAACATCATGACAAGGTAAAGTAAATCAAGGCACAAGCCCTCATACCTGACCAACATAACTCAGTAGAAGGAAAATTGTCACAAAAGTGCCAAACCTACTGGTAGGAATCCCATAGCAAATCCCTATGATCCTTGCTTGGTTCATTCTGCGGGCCATGTCCTTCTGTTTTCTACAACCTGCTAGATCCCGCAATTTTCACCTCCTCCTTCCAGAGGATTCCTAGACCTGAAGATAATGTTTGGGTAGTGATATCGTGATGTGCTATCAGCAGCAGGGAGAAGCCACTCTGATGACAATTGGGCTAAGCACCAATTTGTGATTATAGCAGAATATACTTATGAATTTTTTCATTGAATTATCTTGATCAATTTTATTTTGTTCTACCATAGTTCTCTAAGACATTCAATTTCTGACTCCTTGTCTCTTTAGGTACTCTTGGGCATGGTTTTGCTCTAGTACCTAGACCTTCAAGTTTAAACAGTCATTTGTTGGACATTAAAGAAGCTCTGATCCACCATTGCACCAGAGTATTTTGCAGGCAGGAGAAGTGTGATTCTAAAATTTTGTGGCTGCCGTTGTTTCCCAATCCAATAATGGGATCCTTATGTGGTTACAGAAGATGGCTGCTTCAGCTTCTGTATTCTTCATTACTAGAAGTCCTCACTAAGGTCACCCTTACGGGTTCTGGGAAATTCTCATTGCACTGTTTCCACAACCCCTGTTAAAAGCTCCCCCATTGCAGTCATCTCTCCCCATCTTCTTCCCCTCTGCCCCATCCTTACTCACCTGATCTTTTCTTGTCACATCACTACCTGCCATTGTTGCATCCAGAAAATCTAAGTTTTTTACACCCAGAGAGATCCATGTATCTCCCCTGTAAATGGAGTTCTTATTTGTTCTAAATAATAAAAGCCCCGAGTAAGATACATAGGAAAAATGCTGAGAAATCATAGAGAAGGTGTAAGCCAAAGCCACCTTTACCTCACTAATTACAAAGTGGAAAAGTGCGAGTTTCTGTTCTTTTTGCTTATATCCCCTCTCTCCTTAGCCAATGTATATCTATCCCTGTGCTCCCATTTCACTTACTGTTTCTGCCAGCCATCTGCACAGACCTCTAGACCTCTATGGTTAGCTAGTAACAAGCACCATCTTTTTATCTTCAGACAAGCTTAATTTGTACAAGGAATTTGTATATTGCCCTAGAGCTGTTCTACTTACCTAGCCTCTCTCCATTTATGGATTGTACTGTGATTAACTGTTATCACTGGGGTTGTATTTTACTTAAATTCTAGTATCCACTTACAACTGAATTTACCATTCTAGTCCATGTGCTTCTGTGTTGTCTCACTCACTATAATAACTCAAGAAAATAGACAACATCTAAACAAATATTAAGATTATAGTGGAATACATTTCTATATAGAATGTTCAGTAGAGGAATCTAAAATATCCGAGAAACACTTGATGAAATCTTCACCAACCTTAGTCATCACTGAAATCCATATCAAAACTACTTTGTGTTATTGTCATACAGCTATCAGTATGATTAAGATAAATAACACAAATTACACCTAATATTGGCAAGGACAAGAAGCAAGTGAATTCACTGACGTTATAAATTTAAAATTGCACACTCTCTGGGGAGATAAAGACGTAACTCTCAGAAAATTTTGAGTCAATCTATCTCAATACTGAGAAATAGAACTTAGGGGCATGTACCCCAAAAATGTACCTCTATCCCACCACAAATGCACTTTCTCAACTATGTTTATAGTGGCTTTATTCATAACAGACAAGAACTGTGATGTCTGTGAGAGATTGTGTTGATTGAAGGGGAAAGAGTCCTCCACTGAGAATGGCAATGTCCCTAAGAAAATGGGCCTGGAAAAGACAGCTATCTGAGCATCAGGGAGTGACTAGGCAAGAGAGAAAGTCAGGAAACATTATTTGCCCATGGGGTATGCCTTCTATTTTTGGCCCAAGTTTCTATTCCTAAGCTCATAAAAGGATGGAGAATGATCTGACACAGTGAGCCAACTAAACACATTCATTGCCTGAGATGCTTTGGTTAGAAGATTTAATCACAGCAACATAAATGCAACTTAAAAATAATAGAATACCAAAAGTGTTTTTCATTGCCAAGTAAAAGCTGGGAATGCTATCTTTTGGAAGAATGTGGAGGATATCAAGACTTTAGGTGGCAAAACATTGAAAGTTCTATACAGAAGTTAATTTGCCATTCCTGTAGTGCTGGGGAGATGAGGATTTTATGAATAGTGGCAGAATGTAAGAGATTGAGATCATGGGATTTCAGTCAGAAATAGACTGCATAAAAATTAAGCAAGAGGTCATTTGTGTGATACTTTGGCTCTAAAATCTTTCTTATTCTGCTTATGCCCTGGAAATATATACTAATGCAGAATTAAAAAGATAATGGGATCATTCCTTAAATGAAATATTTATATGTTGGATGGTCATTGTTGATGATTCATGCAGTAAATCAGGTCTACAATAAGCAAAACAGTGGTGTAGAAATCAGTGAAAAAGAAAATGTAGTTTTAGATGGCAGTCAAGTGCTAAACAGGCAGAAATTTTCAGGGAGTTCATTGGCATTATAAGAGAAGGTTATTGCTATGCAGTTGAAGCCTATCAAGGTTCCCCAATGGTAAGAAGATAGACTGCTAAATCTTCGATTTATGGATGAAGTAAGCAAATTGCTTCCTACTCCTAGGAAGCAACTTCATACTAAATCTGCTACACCTGTGGTCCAAGCCTGTTAGTGTCCATATCCATTAAGAAGTCAAACTTGGGCTGGAGAGGTGGCTCAGAGGTTAAGAGCACTGGCTGCTCTTCAAGAGGTCCTGAGTTCAATTCCAAGCAACCACATGGTGGCTCACAACCATCTGTTATGAGATCTGGTGCACTCTTCTGATGTGCAGATATACATGGAAGCAGAATGTTGTATGCATAATAAATAAATAGAATCTACAAAAAAGAAATCAAACTTTGCAGGATCAGTCATTATGTGTTGGTTCTGCAAACTAGAATCAAATTTAAGGACATCTGTTCTTAGTATGTGGTTACAGTTCAGCATAGATGCAGGTAGCTATGTTTGGCAGAGTTAGGAACCCAGTGAGGAGACTGAGATTTCATTTCATGAAGCAGTGAGGATTGAGACTGTTGTTCTTGTTTTCTTTACTCTTCTGATGGCCTTCCAGCTACTTTTTAAATAATTCATACACACAGAGGTTTATTCTTACAAATGGACGGCCTTACATTGGCTTATTTCTAGCCAGCATTTCGTAACTTAAATTATCCTCTATGCCTTTTGCATCTGGCCTTTTATCTTTCTCTATTCTTTATACCGTTCTTTATTTCTTAGTCCATGGCTTTCAGTGTATCTGAGTGGTTGCCTGTTGGCTTCCTCTGTTATTCTTGTGCCTTCCTTTTATACCCCCAGATTTCTCCTCCCCTTTCTCCACTCTTCCTGCCAACATTACTTTACCTTTCCTCTCAAGATATTGGACATTGCGTTCTTTATCACACCAACAAGTATTTTAGTCAACAGAAGAATCACAGATTCACTAAACAAATGCAGCATACACAAAAGCAACACATCTTAACATAATATTCAACAGTTCCCTGTTCTCATCTACATCACAATAAATGTTTCAACTTTAATATACTAAAACTATATACAACATCAAAATTGTTTTACAACATCAGCATTTATCAAGTAATAATTTGTATGCAGTTTGTAAATTCAGAGAAAATACTATATTACCTAACTTACTTTAGTGAACTCACAGTTCTATTAATACACTTCAAAAACTAAAGAAAAACTGCAACTATAACTGTCTAGTCTTTAATTCCACCAAAGACCAAAGAAGGAATTATTACTACCTAAGTAAAGAGGCAGTTCATTGCCAGCAATTTCCAAGATTTTACAAATGACAAAGACATCTGACTTCCTGGACACTCACAAAAAATTTTTCTGTGACATAGGTCATCCATCCTCAGTCTACAAGACTACTGTATCTCTCAGATATTTCAGTGAAGCAGGAAAGTTGAAAGAAAGCTCTGCCTTGTATTGGCAAATTTCATCAGTTGCTTTTCTTTGTACCCAGAATAAAACTAACATATCTTGAAATAATGTTCTATAGAAACACACATTTACAATATGGTCAGTATCATGCTTTCAGTTGCACACATGTATGTGATATTTTAGAATTCCATGAACTATGATGATGTGCATATTGACTTCACTTGGGAAGAGTGGACTTTGCTGGATACTTCTCAGAAGAATCTCTACAAAGATGTGATGCTGGATACCTACAGGATTACCTCAATGATATAGGTAAGAATGTATTTTCCTTCGCATTTTAAAGTAATAAGAAAACTGTTAATTGGATACTGGTGCTCTTCTTTAAATTGATTTAGATAGTAAAAGAATGTGGTAAATAAATCAAAGTTCTACAGTTCACAGGAGACAGTAACAATTTTTTACATATTTTTCAATAATATAATATCCATTTTCTTGCACTCTGTTTTAGGATACATTTGGGAAAACCATAAAATTGAAGAACATTGTGCAAGTTCTAAAAGACATGAAAGGTAATTTGCATTTACCAGCTCATAGAAATGTATCTCTGAAGAAAGTGAAATGTATCCTGAAGTTTGAAACAGAACCAATAGTGTAATTAAGCACAGCTTAATTTGTATTGATCATTTTTAAATTCTCACAAGATGATGTACCTCAATTTCATGTAGGTGAACTGCATTTGCATGACAATATTTTAAGAAAGAAGACAAGGTTACAACGACTTCAAAGAAATTACCACTTGAATCATTACACCATGGGCACTGTGCTGTAGAATTCTAAATCCACTTATTTAATAGTACCTATATTCCCAAAGGTATAGACATGATTGAATTGATAAGCATATCTCCGAACTTTCCTTTAAACAAATACTCCATAGAAAAGTTTTTTTTCTTGTTCTTCCTGTTACTTTTGTACGTTTAATGATAGTACCAATTATTGTCAAGAGTCAAAGGGCATTTTTTTCAGGGAAAGCCTAATCTCTCTAACACATGTCTATACAGAACAGAAATCAAACTGAATGGAAAAGGAAGCCTCTTCTTGGTAATCTTTGCATTATTAGGTATATCATGTATTAGGCAGGATACAAACCATGTCAGCAAAGGGATATGTATAACATGGTATACCTCTCTTGAAGAATAATTAAATTCATGTAGCAGTACCCATTTTGATTCAAATGTACAAGCAATTTGTTTTCCAGCTTCATTGACAATACACCAACAAGCTTAGTCTACAGAAAACCCCTAAGACTCTATGACTGTAGGACTGTGTAAATACTGTTTTCTCTAGTTCATTAGCAAATGTAGTATGACTCATAGTGTAGGCAAATTTAAAAACACAATAAGGTTGATAAAGTAATGAACTTTTCTAGTTATCTTCAATATATGAAAAAATCTCCTGTGGAAAATGGTACTAAAGTTAGGATTATAGCTTCACAGGTATGTTCAGAGATGCAAAACACCCATAAAAGATTGGGAAAACATGAGTGTAAGTGCAGAAATAAAACTGTAACATCTCATTCTTCTTATCACTTGAAAAAGTGTAATATTAATTTATACAGATATCAAGATTCAATATTGTATTGAATATGGAAAACATTTACATATGCCCATTTTCCATGCAGGCATGAACGAAGCCAAACTAGAGACAAGCCTTCTGAATATACACAATGTGTTAAAGTCTTTGCTTATAACAGTCACCTTCGAAGGCATAAAAGAACGCATACTGAAGACAAACCCTATGAATGTAATCAGTGCAGTAAAGCCTTTGCATATCAATGTCGTCTTGCAACACACAGAAGGACACACACTGGAGTGAAACCATATGAATGTAATCAGTTTGGTAAAGCCTTTGCTCATCACAGTACTCTTCAAATACATAAAAGAACACACACTGGAGAGAAACCCTATGAAGGTAATCATTGTGGTAAAGCCTTTGCTGATCCCAGTGCTTTTAATAGGCATAAAAGAACACATACTGGAGAGAAACCCTATGAATGTAATCAGTGTGGTAAAGCCTTTGCTGATCCCAGTGCTCTTCGTCAGCATAAAAGGACACATACTGGAGTGAAACCATATGAATGTAATCAGTTTGGTAAAGCCTTTGCTCATCACAGTACTCTTCAAATACATAAAAGAACACACACTGGAGAGAAACCCTATGAAGGTAATCATTGTGGTAAAGCCTTTGCTGATCCCAGTGCTTTTAATAGGCATAAAAGAACACATACTGGAGAGAAACCCTATGAATGTAATCAGTGTGGTAAAGCCTTTGCTGATCCCAGTGCTCTTCGTCAGCATAAAAGGACACATACTGGAGAGAAACCCTATGAATGTATTCAGTGTGGAAAAGCCTTTGCTCAGCACAGTACTCTTCAAATGCATAAAAGGACACATACTGGAGAGAAACCCTATGAATGTAATCAGTGTGGTAAAGCCTTTGCTCATCACAGTACTCTTCAAAAGCATAAAAGCACACATACTGGAGAGAAACCCTATGAAAGTAATCAGTGTGGTAAAGCCTTTGCTCAGCACATTCATCTTCACATACATAAAAGAACACATAGTGGGAACAGATGCTAAGAATTAAATCAGTACGGGAAAGTTTTCTTCAAACCCATAAAAGAACACATACTATAGACAAACCATTTTAACGTAATCAGTGTGGTAAAGCATTTGTATGTACCAGGAGCCTTTGAAATCATTACAAAAAAAATCATTCAGCAGGGAAACTATGAATGTAGTCAGTTTGGTTTCATTGTGCACTTTAACTTTATACAGGAGTAGAATTTTATGGTCAAACTGTTAAAGCCTTTGTAAGTTACAGTCATTTTTGAGTACCTGAAAAAGTGAATGAGGGCTTTTCATTATCAAGTATTTGGTGGAATCTTTTGCAATCACACTTCCGATCACTTTGACAACAGTATTCATTTTGTAGAAAAAATTGACAGTGTCAACAATCTGTGCAAGCATTAGGATGGCCATGTTTACAATGCTGCTCTAGCACACTCATTGAAAAATGAATATATGAACTTATGAAGCCTTATGCTTAGGGTAAAACAGACAGCAAAGAAATACTACCCGTCCCAGGAAACAGTTCCAGTGAAAGAAACAGATTATGGCCCTCAACCTGCAGCCAAAGAAACTTACCCTTAAATAAGAGCAAATGCTTAAAAAGGGCCAGTGAAAGAAGCACACTTTGTCCCTGAATCAAAAGGCAAAGAAACAAACATTATCCCTGACCAGCTGAGGAAAAATTCAAGCAAAACCTAGGCTCAAAACCACCCAATCCCTAAGCAGGAATCCGGCAAATCTTAAAGGCATTTAAAGTTCAGGGAATGAAGTTTTACCAATTACGTGCTGAAAAGTTCTTATGATTGTTTGCTTATGCTTGTGTATTTCTTTGATATAAGTGTGAATTAAACTTATATACTCAAACACAGCTCGCTGAGTCTGCCATTCCTCCTGGGTTAAAACCCAGTAAGGGCTCAAGACAGAATGTCTTAGGTGTTGGTCCTGAGAGTCCAAAAATGGTTGCATTCCTATAATAATTTGAAGAATCCAGGAATTGTTCTGTTCATGAGTTTGAATATCACAGCTGGTCTTCAATATACACCAGAATCTCCAGGAAGTGTCTGTAATTCTGATAAAGAAATGGACTTGTTGGCCAGGGCTAAGGCAAACAGGAAAAAAGAGACTTCCTTCTTCAATATCCTTTATATATATATAGCCTGCCGCGAGACAAAATAGGATCTTATTTTTTGTTTGATTTTTTCTTTTTTCTTTTGTTATTTTTCAAGACAGCTGTTTTCTGTGAAGGCATGGAACTCATTTTGTGGACCACACTGGCCTGAAACTCAGAAAATCCAAATGTTTCTGCCTCCTGAATACTGGTTTTAGAGGTGTGCAGCAGTCATCAACAGCTGAAGGTGGATATAACCTCAAGTGATCCAGGTTAAATATGAGTCTTTACTTTCAAATCCTATTGGAAAGTCCCGCACGTGTACCCAAATCTTTGAGTTTTATTTAAATAATGAGGTAGTCAGTTTGAGTACCAAGAATAGCCATCAGAACAACTTATGCAGAAGAATTGAGCAAGATTTCTTACCTGAAGGAGACAGGGGGAATCTGGGAGTTATTTCTAAAACAACACTTTTCCTATGCAAAATGAAGCATGTGGATTTTATTTAGGGAGTGTAGACACATTTATGTAGTATTCTCCCTATTCCTAAGCAGGCACAGATAAAAAAATCCATTTCTAAACATAATTACAGTGTACAGTCAAAGACATTTAGGGACATTTTTACTTTAAAGTCATTCAGAAAGATATAAATTATAAAACCTATGTAAAGAAATGCCTTTGGCATGTTCATCTATACCAGATGCTCTTCCCAGAAAAATCAGGTAAATAACCCAGTGAAAATACACTGCTATGGAGCATATGCGAACTCTGAAAGTTGATGTCCCACCTAAAAGATAACTGCAACAATGGCAAAATCTCACAGACATAAAGGATTCTGATCCCAAATACAGAAAAATTCAAGGAATGCAACGTAATGACACTGTTTACTATACTCTTGATGAATGGCTATGATATTACGGTTAACCTCAGAGTAAAGCTGCTTTTGATTCTGAGGCAGCTGGCTAGGCAGTTTGCCATAGCTGCTTCCATGCAAGACCATAGGGACTACATTTGAACTACTTCTGCTTGCTGTCTTTCTCATGGCTAAAATAATGCTTTGGAGAATTCCAATTTTTACTGTTTCTAACTTAAAAAAATAGTTATATGGGTGTTTATCCTGCATGTATTTGTATAGAGTACTTACACAGGCCAGAGTAAGGCAGGAAATGGTGGGGACAGAAGATGCAACAAATAAATAGCTTTCCTCTCAGTTCTGGAAATGGAACCTAGCTACTCTGTAACAACCCCAAGTGCCATTAATTGCTGATCCCTTTCTATAGCGCCTATTATAACTTAAAATTTATTTCTATAAGTTGATTATTGGAAGATAATATATCACTTTCCACTTTTATCTCTTCAGTCGCTACCTTTCCAACCCCCTTAAAATTTCTATGTTTTAAGTATGTGTAACTGTGTGTCCTGAAATACATGAATACAAATTGGCAGTATCCATTTTTGTTAGTTTACATACATTGATAATTGGCTGAACATGTTTTATTGAATAAAAACTTAGGGCTCTCATCACTGCATGAGACTCATTCTCTCAGATGGAGGAGACTTCTAATTTTTAAACAATATCGATTTTATGAGCCTAACTAGGCTGTCTTGTTCAGTAAACATAATCAAGAAGTGAAAAGTTAGGGTGGAAAATAACTTAGCAGTCAAGAGCACTGAAGATTCTTTCAGAGTATCCAAGCTTCCATTCCCAGTACATACAGAAGCTTACCACTACCTGTAACTCCAGTATCAGAGGTTCTCACACCATCTACTGGCCTCCTTGGCCACAATAAGAAGGGGAGACTTAGAACATGAGAATTATATTTTAAGATTTGTAGACACCACAATATGAACACAGGCTAGAAGAACATTGTAAGATTTACATCCTGTACCACATAGTCTTCAGAGAGCTACATAAAATACACACAAAGTCACAGACACACAGCCACTAACACACACACACACACACACACACACAACACACACACACACACACCTGAAATGAGAAATCCTCCTGACTTTGTGTATGCAATGTGTTGGAAAAATATGTGTTGAACAATGGGCACATAGGAAATCTGTTTCATTTGTCAACCTCTGATATGTTTCAAATCTCTCAGCCATAATCTGTAAATATTTCTGACAGGGTAAAATCATGTACTAAATTTATATGATGGAATAAAGAAAGCATCTTCAACAAATGTTTCTGGCATAACTGGATGCTGGCAAGTAGAAGACTGCAGATAGATCCATATCTATCACCATGCATAAAATGTAAGTCAAAATGGATCAAAGACCTCAACATAATTCTAGCCACAGTGAACGTACTAGAAGACAAAGTGGCAAATATCCTTAAACGAATTGGTACAGAAGACTGCTTCCTGAACACTCCACCATTAGCACAGACATTGAGATCAACAATTAATAAATGGGACCTCCTGAAACTGAGAAGCTTTTGTAAGGCAAAGGAAACAGTCAGCAAGACAAAATGGCAGCTCACAGACTTGGAAAAGATATTCACCAACCCCATATCTGACAGTGGGCTGATTTCCAAAATATAGAAAGAACTCAAGAAGGTAGTCTCCAAAACACCAAGCAATCCAAATAAAATGTGGGGTTCAGAACTAAATAGACAGTTCTCAATAGAGGAATCTAAAATGACTGAAAGACAAACCAAAGTGTTCAACATCCTTAGCCATCAGGGAAATGTATATCCTGTCAGAATGGTTAAAATCAAAATCACCAATGACAGTTTATGCTGGAGAGGATGTGGAGAAAGGGGAACACTCGTCCACTGCTGGTGGGAGTGCTAACTTGTACAGTCACTTTTTAAATCAGTATGGTGACTCCACAAGAAAATGGGAATCAGTGAGGAGGACTTGAGGCAGGAGGAAGTTTGTGTTGGGGGAAGAATAGAGGAGAGCAAGATAAGAGATACCATAATACGGGGAGTCATTATAGGTTTAAAGAGAAATCAGACACTAGGGAAATGTCTATAAAATCTACAAAGGTGACACCAAGTAACAGTCTAAGCTTCAAAGGAGAGTCTACCTTTAATGCCCTCCCCTGATTATGAGATTGATGTCTGATGTATATGCCATCCTAGAACCTTCACTCAGCAGTTGTTGAAAGTGGAAGCAGACACCCACTCTAAACAATGAACTGAATAGGAATCCAGTTGCTTAGAAGGAGGAGTGATGATCAAACTGGTCAAGAATATCAGGCTGGTGAAACCCACAGAAACAGCTGACCTGAACTAGGGGGAGCTCTTTGACCCCAGACTGATCACTGGGAAACCAGCATGTACTGATCCAGACCTTATGAATGTGGGTGTCAGTGACTAGGCCTCAGAAATCTATGGAGACTCTTTTAGTAGATCATTACTCATCCCTAGGATAGGAATGGACTTTGGGAGCCCATTCCACATAGGGAGATACAACCTCAGCTAGACTACCAGGGAGGGTCTAGGCCGTATCTCAAAGTATATGACAATATCTGAAGACCACCATAGAAGGCTTCACTGTCCCTGGGGAGCAGAAATGGTATGTGATAATTAGGGCAGTAGTGGGGAAGCAGGTGACTAGGAGAGGGAGAGGGAACTGGGATTGACATATAAAACAATCTTGTTTCTAAATTGAATAAAAATGGAGAAAGAAAAAGATAAAAATTACAACAATTAATGGAGCAAAATGTATTAGTGAAACACTAGGAAGCCTTAGAACTTCACAAACACGGACAAAAAACTTTGGGTGGTCTCCATTTTGGGAACTGCAGCAGCATCTGGGATATATCTAAGTAGTCGTCAATAAACTGGAATGGTATGATGATGCATTTGCATTTACGTACATGTGTTCTGGACTGACGTCATAGTAGGTTACTGTGGGGCAGCAGAAGAAAAAATATTTAAAGCCAGAGAGACTTGTACCTTCTACCTAACTCCAGGAGGAAATATTGTGAGTTGATGAGTGTGGTCAGTTTAGAATTAGAAGATGTAATAGATTGTGACAGACACATCATAAGTGTTTCCTGGCAATTGAGATAGAAATCTCTCTGACCATATCATGGGCCCAAGATACAGGGAGCACCTGAGATGCAGTTTTGCACATGGGGATATTAAAATCCTAAGTTATGTACAACATTTACTGTCATCATACAATGGAGTTGATTCTCCGACAGAGCTTATGACAAAAGGTTTTAGCATTTCCAAACAACTGGAACCGTTCAACAACAAGAGGGTACCTAATCTCACTAAATATAGTCTGTGAAGGTCCTGCTCCAAATCTTTTATTAGTATATTTTTCTCTTCCCTAAGAAGTAAAACCCTATTGTGTATTCTTTATTTAGTTCTGTACCCCACTTTTTATTTGGTGTTTTGGAGTCTAATTTCTTCAGTTCTTTGTATATTTTGGAAATCAGCCCTGGGCTAGATGTGAGGTTGGTGAAGATCTTTTCCCATTCTGTAGGATGCTGTCTGTCTTGTCTTGTTAACTCTATGTTTTGCCTTACAAAGTCTTCTCAGGTTCTGGAGGTCCCATTACTGAAATGTTGATCTGAGTGTCTGTGCTACTGTTATGTTTAAGAAGTGGTCTACTATACAAATTCATTCAAAACTACCTCCCAATTGCCTTGCTAAGAGGTTGGTGTGGCTAGATTTATATTGAAGTCTTTGATCCAATGGAATTGTAGTTTGGTCAATAGAGGAGACTACAATGGCTAAAAGACACTAAATATCCATTGCCATCTGGGAAATTTAAATCACAAATTGGAGGTATCATCTTAAACTAGCCAGAATGGCTACAGAAATAAACATCAAGGATAGTTTATGGTGGAGGAAGGGGAATGTCACTCTGTTGCTGCTGGGAGTAAAAACTTGTACAACCATTTTGGCAGTCAGTATGGCTGTTTTTCTGCATATTGGGTATCAGTCTACTTCATCATCTAGCAATTCTGCTCTGGCATATACTCAAAGGATGTACATTTATACAACATGGACATCTGTACAGCTATGTTCATTAGAGTAGTATTTATAATAGCAAGATCCAGGAAACAACAAAGATGTCCCTCCATAAAAAATGGATAAAGAAAATGTGATATAATTAATCAATGGGGTAGTAGTCAATGGAAAAAATACCAATGAAACAAATGGATGGAACTAGAAGAAAGCATCCTGAACTAGGTAACCCATACATCCAAAGACAAACATGGTATGTAGTCAGTAATGTACGGATATTAGACATAGAGAAAATGATAAAAAGCCTATAATCCACAAATCCAGAGAAGCTAGAAATAGCCTATAATCCACAACTCAAGAGAAGGTAGAGGTCCCTTATTGAGACTTACATCCTTCCTCAGATTATGGGAAAGGCACAGATATCCTGAATAATTTTGGAGCATGGGGAAGAAGGTGGTTGTTATGAGAAAGAGGAGGGGAGAAGAGGAGGCGATAGGAGAACATGGGGGATCAGGAAGATTGATTAGGTGGAAGAATAGATGAGAGCAAGAAAAGAGATACCTTAATAGAGGCATAAATTATAGGTTTAATGAGAAATATGGCACTAGGCAAACATCCAGGGATCCACAAGGAAAATCCCAGCTAACAATTTAAGCAATAGTGGAGAGGCTACCTTAAATGCATTTCCCCTATATTGTGATTGATGACTACCTTATAAGACATTGTAGAGACTTCATCCAGTAGCTGATGGATTTCGGATAATACACACAAAGCTAAACAGTGACCTGAACTCCTGGAATCCAGTTTCAGAAAGGGAAGAATGATGAGGAAATGGCTCATTACCAGGCTGGAGAAACCCATAGAAACAGCTGATCTGACCACATTGGTGCTCAAAGTCCCCATTCTGAAAACTCTCGAACCATCATAGTACCAAGTCAGCCCTTTTTAATGTGCATGTCTCTTGGGAGTTGTGGGTACTCTATGGGCCTCTGGCAGTGTAACCAGTATTTATTCCTATCACACAAATGGACTTTGGAGTCCCTTCCCTATGGACGGCTACTCTGTCATTCAAGATACTCTGGGGAGTACCTAGGACTTTCCCAAAGGATATGACAGAATATGATGATCCCCATGAAAGTCCCTTCACCATCTCTGTGGAGAGGGGGATGGATGGGATGGGATGGGAGGTTTAGAGTGGCATGTGAGTATGGAAGGGAGAAAGAATGGGATTGTTATGTAAAAATAGATTGTTTCTAATTTAAATAAAAATTCATAAAAAAGGAAAGAAAAGAAAAAAACTTTTTTAGACAGATAAGATATGATGGTGGGCTATGTCCATATTTCTCATAGTGGTTAATGAACTAAACACTGATGATCGAGTATCCAGGTAGGAATATAGTTAGTGCCACCAGGAGAAGGCTGGGGAGAAGAAGGGAAATAGAGGCTGAGAAGAGATGCCATGCTTCCAAAGGAGTAACATGCCAGAAAATGGGTAAGCCATAGTCACATGGCAATACATAGATTAATAGAAATCAGTTAATAATTGAAACAGAGCTAGCCAATAAGAAGCTCTTACCAATTAGTCAATAGTTTAATAATTAATGTAACATCTGTGTGTTTGTTTGTGGCAAAGTGGAATTGGAACCATGTGTAACAGACACCTCCATCTTTAAGATTCTTTATTCGTACCTCTCTGTCTAGCAATTTACTTATCATCCACTGTCACCTATAATCCCCTAGTACACAATATCTTTCTGACTCTGTATGCAGAAGGAACTAAGTAGTCAGCAACAGGTTAGCCTTGATTCTATTGGTGAAAGTGAGAATAGGATATCTCCAAGTTAACGAGAAAAATTTGATACATCAACAATTACCTCAAGAGAGAGGAGATAGGTCCTGTAGGCTAGGTCTTCACAGTTGTTTGTGGAGAGGGGATCAGTTGAATTACAAAAAGCATTTCTGGAGTGAAAAAGGCAACTTCCTATGTAACCACCCCCTTCTCATACAGAGGTCACAAAAGGATAAGTGTCAAGTTAAGGATGATGATATAAGTATCAAGGATTTTTTTTTAATCTTTTCAACTTCATTTTCAATTACTTCAAAGAATTTCCAAAGGCTATGTAGTGTGTACTTAGAGTTTCAAATGAATCTAATCTTTGGTCTTAGCAAAAGCAAGTGTGGGACACATGCCACAGTACTCATGATCAATCTGAATTATGATTTTTTGGTTGTATTAGGATATTGGTATTGTAGAATTATAGCTGTGTGAAGAAGGAAAAGCTCTTAATCCTAGCTACTAATAGAATGAGGCTCAGCAAATTTTCTAATTGACTAGAATGCAAGAAGTCCTGGGTTCAATCATCATAGTGCATTAGCGATATTTTGTAGTTGAGGCCTATAATCCAAATGTCAGTATAAGAGGCAAAATATGTGAAGGACATGCTTAAGTATAAACTTAATTTTAGCTCAACCATGGTTTCTGAGATCCTGCTTCAAAATATATAAACATAATATCATAAAGTTAAATACAATAGTCCTAGGATCCTTATTTATTTGATTAATAAATTTGGATTTTATTGAAAAATGTTGTCATGTGATCCAGGACGGCCTTTGACTCCTGATTACAATTTATTGATCTACTATGTTATTGCTAGCATCACAGTCTTCTCTCACTTTGCCTGATAAAATAATAGTATAAATGTTGAAGTGGACACACACACAATATTTAGTTATTTTTATGAGAGCCATCTCTAATAAGAATTCTTTTTTAACTTATAAACCATGCTTGCATGTTTAGTCAACATCAAGAGAGCTCTCAAAAGAGAAAAACATAAATAGGATTTGTAGGACCCAATATAATCACCTGGATACATTTGCAAATTTGGAATTTGCAAGAAAATATTCAAGCCCAGAATTTTGTGCTTCTCTTCAGTAATAAATATACATCACTTCCTTTATGGACTATTGAAACTTTTCAAAAAGTGAACCTTGATCTTTCTATCTCTAAGTATATACACAAAATTCCACAAAATCAATCTTTTTTCTCATGTTATCTTGCACTTCTATTCCAGTAATATAAAACTCAATGGCAACATTAGTCACATAAAAATATTATTTCTAAATCACTGATATTAATAATATTCCATCATGTACTGAAAATGGATTCATTTCTTTGTTCAGTAATGAAAATTTCAATGGTACTTCTATTGTCCTTAAGGAAAAAATAATACATGTACAAACTAATACCTTCTAAATACTGGCACTTTGCAGAAATTTGTCTCGGTTTCTTTCAAATACCTTCTTTCCCAAGAATCTTTTTGCTCATCTTCTGACATGAAATCATTACTAAGTTGTGAGTAATTATTGCAGTTCTTCCTAATATTAAAATCCTGGCTATAAATAAGCTGTTTCATGTGCTTTCTGAGACCCATCTGCCAATGCATTTTATCCTGGCCCCATACCCTCCCTATGAATTTGTCCCTTTACAAATGGGACTGCCTTCATGGATCAAAGGTGTGTATTCTAATGAACATGCCTCAACCTGTAGGGAACGTGACTGATTGAAGCCCCATGACTTCCAAGGGCCTTTAGGAATCTTGTATAACTGAAACAATTCTCCTGGTTCTAACATGGTAGCCCATGCCACCTGATTTGTGTGGAAGCAGTCCTACAAGAAACCACAAGATACCTTCAGAATTCACATGTGTGAAGTAAAAAATTAAGGATAAATTGTTGAGGTGCCTTTTTAACATACTAAAGGGAATGGTGGCCAAAATTTGTCTCAGCATTTCTAATACCTGTGCCCTTGTAACAGAGTTCTAGCTCCTCAGAACTTTCCATGCTGTACCCCTTGTTAACCAGTCCAACCCCTGAGGCCCAATTCCCTTCCCCCATCCTGTGATTCTTACATAGCCTCACTCACTTTGGATATTGTGGTCTCATTGTCTCCTGACTTACTCCTGGTATTGTGGTTTCTCATCCCTGTCTTTTCCCCTCTCAACCCTGTCAAACTCTCATGGCTTCCTTCACTCAGGACCTTCCCATATATGTCTGGCTATTTCTTCCTCATATCTAAAGTAAACCTTCTCATCCCTCTTAACTAAGCACATACCAGTATCATATCATTTTTCTTTATCCATTCAACAGCTTTATGTCACATATATGTGGTGGAAACTGAACAGATCCATGAATGGAAAACCATTTGATAATCAGATAGGGAAGCTGTTTAAAAGTAGTAAAAAATCTAGTTGTGTAATTTTAAAAATAGTTAGAAACAAATTTTTACACGTTTTACAATTTTTGTGTTTAAATGTTTGCCTAAATGCATGTCTGTAGAGCACACGATTTCCTTGTGCTAGTGTGGGCCATAGGCAGACACAGGATCCTCTGCAACTGGAGTTACAATATAGGTTCAGGAGGCACATACCAAGTCCCAAGAAAGAGCAGCCAATCTTCAAACACATCTTTACAGCCAGTCAACAACTTCAGTTAGGCTTGCTTATCCTAGAGGAAACATTAGGTAAAGCAAATGTGTATTTAAAGAAACACACAGTTAAAATAAATCCAAAATGATAACACATTGTACAGTGCATGAATTTTGCTTGGGAATTGGTTGTTGTTGTTTTTTTTTTTTTTTTTGGAAAACCATGCTGTCATTGTCAGTCAATTCATATTCCTGAAAGTTACTTTGTAGCACTGCATTTCAGCTTTGGTCCCTTGTTTTGTAAATGCTTTAAAGTGGTCTACAAACAAACATGTTTTTCTTTGAATCCCATTCTCAGATGGGGAAACTCAAGTTACACATATTCTCTAGAATGACTGAAGCTGCACTCTTTCAAAAGTGAAGGTTTTGACCTGCTACAGTGGCTCATTATCCAAAACTGCTTTCAGAAGGACACATAGCTGCACAATGGCAATGAGAAGGATCTGTGAGATGAAAATCAAAATGTGATCAGATGGTAAGATCTTATTTTACCCAGTAAAGCCAGCATGTGACCTGGAGTATCATACCATGCTGTGTTTTAAAACAGATTTTGTGAATTTAATTAACGTCACAGTTGTGTAGGCATAGAAAGGTTTCTTTATATAACCCTACTTCCTTGACCTGGACCCATTAAGGGTCACTACACACACAGAAGCCTCTGTGCATTAGGTGCCTGCCCTTTATGTAAGGCATGGGAGAGTACAGTATCCCAGGTATCCATTACATCATCATGATCATCATCATGATCATCATCATGATCATCATCATCATCATCAACAACAACATTATAATTATTATTAATTTAGCATTGCAGCAAAGATATTCTTTACATTCCTGACTTACCTAGAACTCTGTTTCCAGATAGGTCTGGCCTCACACTTAAAGTTTTATGTTCTTCTTCCTCTTAACTGTTGAGAGAAAAGACACGCAGCAACTTTGCCAGCTCACTTTTCATTTTTTACCTAAGCAACTTGTCATGGCCAATATCAACGGGTGCTAGAATGCCTAGTGTGAGTAACCCATGCAGAGTCCAAACTATTTGTTTTCATTCACAGAGCTTGGTTGTCTGTGAAGCCTCTTTCATGAAACACCGAGGTCAGGCAAAACTGTCGAACGCCCCTCACCAGCAGAGAACGCTGATCATGAGCCCACCTCTGGAATGCCAGGAGAGTACAGCGTTCGCAAGCTTACCTCTGGAACTTTGATCACTTCCTGGAGCCAACTGCCCTTCCAGTTCTTCGCTTGGCCTGCTGGACGTGTTCACAGGACTTGGGAAGAAATGTCTCTCACAAAGTATATCGCTTAATCTCTTCCTGCAGCCAGTTGGCATTGGAGGTCAGGTTCCACTGGTGAATTCTCCTCGCCAGCAAAGAACCCTGATCGGGAGAGCATCTCTGGAACTGTCATCACTTCTTGAAGTGAACTGTCACCCAGGTCTCCTTTTGGCCTGCCTCAAGTGTGCACAGGTCTTGGGAAGAAAAGACTCCTTCCTACAATCACAATTGCTTACCCTATTCCTGCTGTCAGTTGCCATGGGAAATAACCTTCAAACCTCTTTGCCTGAAGCAAATAACTTAAGATAGTTTTCTCTGCTCAACTGCCTTAGAAACTACCTGCCCAGACCAGTGGAGAGAAACCTACAGGCCTCAGCTAGGCTGTGGCCCTTTGATCACACATCATGGCCTCTCAGACCATGGACTACTATTAGCAACCAAGACTCACAAGAGGAGTTTTACAACCCAGACAAAAACCTGGAGTATTTGACAACCAATAAAGCCCGGAAAGATTTGCCACCTCAACAACAGTTGCCACGATCTCTCCCCATATTGCGGTGCAGAGACTCACATGTGGACCAGGAAGAGGGCAAGAATTGCAGTGGGTTAAGATTCCATGACTCTGGATGTGTACACAGCCAGTACTATACTTTAGGCCCTGAAGTATCTACAGGTTGTATGGGCACTTCAAGCTCTGCAAACGAGCTGAGACAGGGCCAGAAATGAAAGGGAACACTCCTTTCTGCAGATCCTAGATACCATGAGAAACACAATGAGCAGTGATCCGAGTCTGTCTGCTTTCCATCCAGTCATCAGAAAATGACGTAGGTCATCTTTTCTGCCCACAGCAGAGAAGGCTAAAGGACACTTGGATATGTCTCTCCTGTTGGAAGAGAATGTGGATTGCTGCCTGATCTGTAGTGTAGTTGCTCCAAGGTCTTCAGGACCTGGTCCAAAGGATGCAAAAGCAAAGACAACAGGAACTTATGCAGAATCAACTGGACCATCATCCTCTGATCAATCTGAACTGGTAAACTCCCCATCTAATCAAAAGTCCCTGAAAACTACCTCATGTACAGATTTAAAATCTGTTTCATGGATGAGGGTCACCTCTGCCTCTGTCCATGGGAGGCAGAGATCTTCCAAATATCTGGAAGACAAACCCAGAAGAGTCCCCTCTCCAGAACAGGACCTCATTTCTTTTTCCTGCAGTAAAACAGACCAAAAACTTTCCATTAGTCCTGAAAGAAAACTTAGGCAAGCTCACACAGACCAAGCATATCCAAAATCTACAAATCTAGAACAAAAGATTTCTAAGCAATTTCCATTTGCAAATGTGAGTCTGACCAATAATTTTACACCAGTTAAAACATTAAAAAGTTTGCCATTTCATAAAGAGAATCCCCATTTCTACATGAATATACAAGTGGCTACTGGCAGGTCTCTAGTACCACCTGAAAGTGAGGAAGGAGTTTTGGATGATACCTCAACTTCAGAGAAGTCTGTGAATAAATTTTGCTTTATCCATTGTTCTTTTGGCCCCCTGCAGTTCACTCAAGGGCCTATAACACTTTCCATTCCTGTAGACTGGACATACAAACATATGCTCTACCCAGAGGAAGAGGTCACTCATACATCCCCTTACAAAGTGGGGACTAGGCATTCCTCATCCAGGAGAAGCAGATTGAAACATGAAACCACAGCACAAGGAAGCCTCAGTAGATCTAAACCAGAACACAATGCCCTAAATTTGCAAAAATATGACCCACAAACTCCCTGCCCTTCCTTAAAAGCTAAGGGAGCCCTAAAACAAACACTTACAATGAATGGGACACAGATAATATAATGGGGATTCTCCAGACATTTCTTCTTCCTCTAAAGATGCCCAGGTTAATTCTAGCTCTACTGGAGGGGCCTTAGCATCATCCACAACGGAGGCAGGAGCTGTGGCCAATGCCTCCCCTACAGAGAGAGCTGTTGTCCTATATTGCTGTGTCCCTGACACTCTTTAGACTTTTCAGTTCAATCACAGAACAATAGAACTTTCCATACCTGTAGATGGGACACTCAGACATATTCCCATACAGGTGGAAGAACTGAAATGTTCTCCCTCTATAAAAGAGGACTGTAGGCTCTCCTCTTCTATGAAATACAGAATTCAACAGGTACCCGCTGCACAAGGAAGCCTAAATAGAGCACAACATGATGACAATTGCTTAGGACAGAAATCCAATGACCCACCAACTCCTACCAATTTTTTAATAGCCGAGGAAGGACTAACACCCAATATAAAAGATGAATGCGATTTTGACATTGTTCTGAGTACATCTGGGTCTCTAAAGCTTCCATTATTCTCATAACTGGCACAGGATAGGTCCTTCACTTCTGGCGAAGCCCACGCATATTCCAAATGGGAGGAAGGTGCTTTGGATAATCCTTTACATTCAGAGTGGTCTCAGGAACCATTTTCCTCTGGTCCTTGTTCGTTTGGGCCCTTGCATTTCACTCAAGGACCTATAACACTATCTATTACATCATACTGGACATAAACACATATGCCCTACACAGATGATGGTATCAGTCAATCTCCTTTTTACAAAGTGTGGCCCAGGGATTCCCACTCTAGGAGAAGCAGATTAAAACAGGAAATGACTACACTTGGATGCCTCAGTAGATCAAAACCAGGACACAATAGCCTAGAGTTGCAAAAATATGACCCACAAACTCTAAGCCCTGCCTTACAAGATGATGAGGCCCTAACAAGAAACACTTATGATGAATGGGACACTGATATTTTATTGGGGACATCTGATTTCCCCAAAACTACTGCATCATCAAAAAGAGGTCCAAGTAGTTTCCAGATCTACTGGAGAGGCCTTAGCATCATCCACATTTGAAGGAGGAGTTCTGGATTATTTCACCCATGCAGATTTTGTTGTAGACCGATTTTGCTCTGTCACTGACTCTTTTCAGCCTTTGCAGTTCAATCAAGGAACAACGACACAGTCCATACCTGTAGAGTGAATGTTCATAAATATTCTCTCTCAGAATGCAGAGCTGGCACATTATCCCTCTATTAAAGAGGACCCTAGGCCGTGCTCTTCTATGAAATCCAGAATTCAACAAGCAGCCACTGCACAAGGAATCCCGAATAGTTCAGACTCTGATGACATTTGTGCAGGCCAGAAATCCTACAAGCAACAACCTCCCACCAATGCCTTAAGAGTTGATGGAGTCCTAACATCCAACACAAAAGATGAATGGGACTTTGACATTGTTCTTGGTACATCTGGGTCTCTAGACCTTCCAATATTCTCAGAACAGATACAGGTCACTTGCATCTCTATTGATGGGGCCAAAACAGACTCCACAACTGAGGGAATTCTGGGTAATCCGTCACCTTCAGAGTTGTCTCAGGATTCATTTTGCTCTGTCTATGGATCTTTTCTGCCCTTTCAGACCACTCTAGGGCCTATAACATTATCTATTCCTGCATATTGGACATACACATATATGCCCTTCCCAGAGGAAGAGATCACACATTCTCCCTTACACAAATTGGGTTCCAGATGCTCCAACTCTAGGAGAAGCAGATTGAAACAGGAAACCACAGTAGAAAGAAGAGTCAGTAGATCACATCGAGATCACAAAGGCATTGCACAACAATCCTATGACCCACAAAATCCATGCAATACCTTTAGAGCTGAGGGAGGCCTAAAACCATGCATACCTGAATAATGGTATGGTATTACAATGGTGCCATCAGAGTGTCCAGACTTTCCTTCATCCTCAGAAGAGGCCCAAGATATTTCCAGCTCTCCTGGAGGAGCCTTAACAACATTGACAAGTGAGAGAGGAGGTCTGGCTGAGGACTCCCCTGGAGAGGGTTCACTGAAACAATTTTGCTCTGTCCCTGATTCTTCTCAGCCTTTGAACTTCACACAAGGGCCTACACAACTGTCCATTGCTGTAGATTGGAAAGTCACAATAGTTCCTCTCAGGTAAAAGAGTTGACAACTTCTTCCTCTTTCAAAAAGAACCCCATGACACCCTCTTCTATGAAAAGCAGTGCTCAACAGAAAGACACAGCACAAAGAAGACTCAATAGATCACATCCTTATGCCAATTCCTTAGAGCATAATTCCAATGACCCAACACTTTCCACTTCTTCTTTAACAGGTGAGAAAGGTCTACCATCCAACATAAAAGATGGATGGCACTTTAACATTGTTCTTGGTACATCTGGGTCTCTAATTCTTGATTCTCAGAAAAGGAACAGGTTACTTCCATCTCTACTGGAGAAGCCCAAACAGAGTCCAAATGTGTTGTAGGTTATTTGGATGATTCCACATTTTCACAGGGATATCTGAATTCATATTGCCCTGGCCATGGTTGTTTTGGGCCCTTACATTTCACTCAAGGGCCCTGTAACACTATCCATTCCAGCAGATTGGACATACACACATATGCTCTACCCTAATGAAGGTATCACTCACTCTCCCTCTTACAAAGTGGGGTCCAGGATTTCCTGCTCTAGGACAAGGATATGGAAGCATGAAACTACACCATGAGGAAGTCTCAATAGATCAAAACCAGATCAAAATGGCCTAGAGTTGGAAAAATACAACTGCTTTAATACAAAATACAATCCTTGAACTGCTTTAAGAGCTGAAGGTTTCATAATACCAAACAATTCCTATAAATGGGACACTGATATTATAGTGGGGACATCTGATTCTCCAGATATTCCTGAATCCTCTGAAGAGGCCCAGGTTTCTTCCAGCTCTACTAGAGGAGCCTTAACATCATCCACAATTGAGGGAGGAGTTCTGGATGATGCCTCTCCTTCAGTGGGTGATCTAGAACAATTTTTTTCTGTGCTGACCCTGTACAGCCTGTGCCCTTATGTCCAGGACAAAGAACAAAGTCCATAAAGGTGGAATGGACTTTCACACATATGCCCTCTCAGGTGGAACAGCTGAAAACTTCTCCCTCTAAAAAAGATGACCCCAGGCCATCCTCTTTTATGAGAACCAAAATTTAACAGGCAGCCCCTGCCCAAGGAAGCCTGCATAGATCACATTCTTATGACAATTACTCAGGCCAGAAATCTGATGACACATAACCTCCCACCAATGCCTTAACAGCTATGGGACGCCTAATATTCAACACAAAATATAAATGGTCCTTTGACATTATTTTTGGAACATCTGTGTCTCTAGACTTTCCTATATTCTCAGCAGAGTCACAGGATACTGAGGAGCACAAAAAAGTCCATAATGGAGGGAGTTCTAAATAATCCCTCACATTCAGAGGGTTCTGTGGCACCATCTTATTCTGGCTGTGGAAATTTTCTTCCCCTTAAGTTCACTCAAGGGTCTATAACACTATCCTTTCATGTAGACTGAACACACACACACACACACACACACACACACACACACACACACACACACAAATACCCTCCACACAGGAAGAGATCACTGATACTCCCTCTTAAAAATGGGTTCCAGGCATTCCTCCCCTAAGAGAAACAGATAGAAACCAGAAACCACCATAGAAGGAAGCCTCAGTAGATCACATCAAGATCAAACTGGCATTGCACAGCAATCCTATGACCCACAAACTCCTTTCAGTGCTTTAAGACCGAGGGAGGCCTAAAACCTAGCATTGGCATTATGGTGGGGACAGACATTTAGACACCCCCAGAAGAGGTCCAGATTAGTTCTTAGTCTACCGGAGAAGCTATAACATTATCCACGAGTGAGGGAGAAATACTTGCTCATCGCTCCCCTACAGAGGCCTCACTGAACCTATTTTGCACTATCCCAGATTCTTCTTAGCATTTGCATTTCACTCAAGGAACTATAACACTGTACATTCCTGTAGACTGGATGCTCATACATATGCCCTCCCACATATAATAGACAATACATTTGCCCTCTTACAAAAGTGGCCCAATGTTGTCATCCTCTATGAGAAGCAGATGTATTTTACAAACTACAACATGAGTAGCCTCAATGGATCAGTACCAGTTTAGCATGGCCTGTACCAGAAAACCATTGACCCACAAACTACTTTGCCTTCCTTAAAAGCTGAGAGAACACTAACATTTAACACATCTGATGGATGGGACTTTGTCATTCATTTTGTGTTTTCCTTTTCTGAGGTCTTACCTTCATCTTCAATACAGGCACAGGTTTACTCTAACAGTGTCCGAGAGGTCTTAGCAAGTACCACAAGTGAGAGAGGTGTTTGTGATGATGCCTCTCCTTGGAGGATGATGTGAAAACCTTTTGCTCTACCAGGATTTCTTTTGGCATTTGTAGTTCACTCAAAGTTCTGTATTGTCCATGCCTTCACACCAGAATTTCACACAGATGTTATTCCAGGTAGAATAGCTCACCTATTCTCCATCTTACAATGGTTTCTCCATCTGTTCCTCTATTAGGAGAAGTAAATGGAAACAGAAAAACAGTGCAAAAGGAAGCCTGAGTGGATTACATACTGATTAAAATGGCTTAGGCTAAAAAACTTATGGCACACAAATTCCCAGCTCAGTTGTAATACCTGATGAAATCATCACAACAAACATATTTCATGAAAGGGACTTAACTTTACTCCAGGTACATCTGGGTCCCTAGACATTCTATCATCCTCACATCAAGCACAAGTAACTTTTATCTACACTAAAGACATCTTACCAACTTCTACATGTGTTATATGAGTTCTAGATTGTCCCACACCTACATGCTGGATTGTGGACCACTTTTCCTTTCCCTGATTCTTTGGGGCCTTTGAATTTCATACAGGGACCTTTAAAACTGTCCATACTAGCATACTGTATCTTTCAACGTCTCCCTTCAATGAAAATGTCACTTCCCAGTCTACTTCTAGGACTCTGGAGACAATACATTACAAACTAAGGAGAAGAGATGAAAACAGGTAGAACCTCAGCAAGGCAGCATAACAATTTTTCCCTCAGAACAATCAGACCTAACAGAACTAGAATGTTTCAGAACCAATCACATTCCCCAAATGGGCCAGATATGCCCCTTTTCAAGATGATAGCCAAACAGCACGCTCATGACTCAATAAGCTATGTGACAAATATGTTTAGAACTAATGGCCTAAGAAGTGCACAGATACATATTTCCAGTTATATTTATTATGTGTTTATTATCCCTCATAAGGAGACACCTCAGTTCTTCAATCATAGCAAATTTTCTCATAAATAAATCTAAGACACTACCAGGACACAATCTAAACTTCTGATTACCACAGAAGTTTACTAAGAAATGCACACTGAGAACCAAGGGCTTCGGAATTTCCTTATTAGATCAACAAGCAATGTGACATATCTATCTTGATTCAGGTGATCTTGGACATTCCCTAGTCACCAAAATGGGTTTCAGACAAAATACTGTTGGGATTTAGATGTTTGCATTATTCACAGGAGGCAAAAGTTTACTAAACATTAATCAAGGGAATTTGAGATCTATCCAGTCAAGGAGAAGCTAGGTGAGAAGTTAATTTCATGTCAGAGGCCCCAGAACTTCATATTAAGTAGAACAAAGGTTTGTATATTCCTATCCAAATAAGTATTCCT